>NW_022995376.1:62222-362222 GCF_004354385.1 Drosophila innubila
CGGCCTGCGTAATAAAATGACAGAAGTTAGATTATACATGCGGCGAGAACGTTCAAATTATGATGATCATCGAAACACGAACTCCTGCCCAATTCTAGCGTCTTAAATGTATCCGGCTATCAAACGTATACAGCATCTCTTGAAACACACAGAAAAGGCGGCGTCGCTATTTTTGTGCGTTCTGATATTCGACATACTGCCCTTCAGCCATTGAACGAAGAATTTCTCCAGTGTGCGCCTATAGCCATTGCCTGCAAATAATAATAATAAAAAGAAATTATTATAATCGCGCCGATATATTGCCCCCTGTATATATATGGACCCATGAGCATTTCTCAAAACTATTTAAACATTTTGAGAATCTAACACATGCGGTAAAATCTAAATTTATACTCTGCGGCGATTGGAACGCCCGTCACATGTGGTGGGAAATCCTGAGGCTGCCAAAGGAATAAATCTCTATATGCATCTGTACAATCACACAGACGCCTCAACATTTTGGCCACGGGCGGTGCAACGCATTTTCCATATAACAGAAGAAATAATCCATCGGCAATTGACTTTGCAGTCTTCAGTGGTATAGATAGCTCCGCCTTCAAATTCACTCTTGTACGGATCTAGATTCAGATCACCTGCCTCTGAGAGTCGACCTCCTGGCTAATAAAACCAAGATTTCAGGAATCAAAATACCAATCCGACTCCTTTCCAAAACAGCTGACACGAAACGTTTCAAGAAATTTTAGAGCAGAAGATTCATCTTGAAACTGAGATTCGCTCCGGCATGGACATCGAGGACGCGGTCGATATATTTCTACGCAACATAAAGTGAGGCAGCAATCGCTGCATCACAAAAATCACGTAGGCCCCAAAGCAACCAGCTTAGATCCAGATATCGTCATAATCACGACTTAGAATTGGATGAACCAACCAAAGTCTTCTACGGATAAACAGCATCGTAAGCAAATTCTATTGGCAACGCGCACTCCAGAGGCTAGACGTCTTTATAACGCAGCGCAAAATAAACTGAAGAAAGCACTCATCAAACTAAAAATAAAAATATTAATAAAATATTCGAGGGAATTGATACTCAAGATCGCTATAGCATGCAAAAAACTCTGGCGACTTACTAACAAATTAAAACGGCAGGTACAGCCAAATTATTCTATAAAATCCCAATAACAGGCAACACTGGTGTTGATGCTGGAAATGGACGAGGAGCAAATTCCCGTAGCTTGGACGAAAACAACAGCTGAGAAAGCCGAGGCTTTTGCCACTCATCTTGAGGACAGATTCAGTCCAAAATTTTCCAACACAGAGGGAGAGAGATGAAATCCGCAATTCACTGAGGCAAAACATACTCCAGAAGCAGCAGCAACTCGCCGTTGATCAACAGTACGATTGCAGTCAATCACACTCAATGAACTCAAGATCGAAATCAAGCTCTAGAATTGGCCAAGTCACCTGGAGAAGATAAAATAGATAACAGATTAATAAAATGCTTGCCACAAAAAGCGCTCGAATATCTTGTATAATCTACAACTCTATAATAAAATACGGGCATTTTCCAAAACAATGGAAGCATGCCGGCATTACTCTTATCCTAAAGCCAGGAAAAAATCAACATCCGAAATGACGTCTTATCGCCCGATAAGCACTTTCTGGGCTGTCGAAATTTTCGAAAAATTGATTATGTCAGATTGTTCAATATTCAAGATTTTGCCAAGGCTGTACCCAACCACCAGTTTGGATTTAGACGCGAACACGGCACAGAGCAGCAGTTGGCCAGAGTCACTCAGTTTATCTTACAGGCATACGAAGAAAGAAAATTCTGCTCGGCAGTCTTTGTTGACATAGCAGAGGCATTCGACCGCGTGTGGCACGACGGCCTTCTTTATAAGTTAATCCAGATTCTGCCTCTTCAATTGTTCAACATCCTCCAGAGTTACCTTAGCGAGCGTACCTTCACAGTAAGCCTAAGCGATGGCACTAAATCAAAAACAGGTCGTGTTTCAGCGGGCGTGCCCCAAGGAAGCGTTTTGGGGCCAATTTTATACACCATTTATTCCTCGGACATGCCAATGCCAATACTCACACAGAGACGCGTGAATTTACAACCAAATCAGAATCGCATGCTACTATCTACGTACGCCGATGATACGGTGATCATGTGTGCCTCTGATGTTCCTGCATCCGCCGTTAGAGAGAATCAGAGTTACCTCGTGCATTTTTCCCAATGGGCTAAAAGTGGGCCATCAACATCAATCCAAGCAAAACAGGACATATCATCTTTACGCTGCGTAAATTAAACGACACAGATAAGCGAAGGTCTCCACTAATTAACGGAGAACTGGCTCCGTGCGTAAATGCACAGACTTACCTGGAGTCACACTCGACAGAAACTCACCCTTGAGCATCATGTCAAGAAACTCAAAATCAGAGTAAGAGCTCGTGAATGCAAGCTGATGTGGCTGATCGGCAAAAGAGTCGTCTGGCAAAGGAGTGCAAAGCGCTAATTATTAAGCAACTTATTATGCCTATTTGGCAATACGCCATTCCCATTTGGGAGCCCTCATGTGACACTCATGTCAATCGATTACAGAGCCTGCAAAATAAAATAATAAGAAACTCAGTTAATGCGTCATTATACATCAGAAGCTCGACACTACGTGACACTTACGATCTAAAATCAATTGATGAAGTCTTTCAGCTAGCCAGCGCCCGCTTTGCCAATTCTTGCTCAGTTCACGCAAACCCCGAGGCACGAAATTTAATAATCCAGCCTTATGAGCCGCAGCGTCTACGGAGGCCACGTTATTTACAGCAATTACAACAACATATTTTGCCGCTGCAATCACTAGCTCGTGCCCAAATCCAAGGCCCGCAAAATTCACCAGTTCATAATGACAATATCCAGCGCGATGATAGGCCAGAGCAAAGGCAACAAATCATTCCGTTTCTTCCCACGCTACTGCGCTTAGAAGAGGAAGAGCTGGACAGGCAAGAGACCGAAAGATTGGCTGAGGAAACCAGACGTCGTCAGCTACTGAGATCCCGTTCTCCTCCTAGAAGATTTTGTGAAATGCAAATTAATGCTTATAGGCGAAGATATAGAAATGGCCAACTTACAAGAGAGGCGGCGGTGGCTATTATTCAGGGCCAGCCAGCGGCAATACAACGTATAATTGTTCCTGATTATGTAATTGAGGGACAGGAACGGTCTACAGAGGCAACGATACCAACGCCATCAATGCAAAGGAATCCAGTTCAGGTCATCGAAAGACGGGAGCAGATTCCACAGGCAACGATACCAACGCCAGCAACGCATACAAATCCCCCGCCTCCTAGAAGATTCAATCAGCCGCCTATTGGATTAAGATTGACAGAAGAGCAGATTAATATTTACAGGCGCAAATACAGAAATGGAGAACATACCAGAGACGTTGCTATAGCCCTCATCTGGGATCAACCGCCAGCTATCCAACGAATCGTCATTCCAGATTATGTTCGACCAGGCCAAGAGCCGCCGCCACCTGTCGAAACATTTTCACTAACTGACTCGCAGCCTTCACAAGACGCAGATGAGCAGCCAGCACAATCGGTTACACAGCAGCCAATCATCGTAGAGCAACACGAAGCCATCACTAGCCAAGAAACATTGCTGAACATTGGCCTGGAGCAGACCCAGAGGGAGCTCATCCGCATTCTTGATGACGACGAGATGGCAATGCGACGCAGCGTGCCCAGAAATCTATCTCTCACAGCTGCACTGCAGGAGGACGCACATCCATGTCCCGCAGATGCACGGCTGCAGATATTCTGCTGATTGGCTGGTCAATCCTGACTAGCCTGGTATGTATGCCAGCGCCCGTCACACTCTTGGCGCCTTTCTTTCAGATTTCACTGACTCCTGCCTGGAGACGCCCCAGACGACAACTTCGGTCACACGAGACGCCAACACTGCCACAAGTTGCTTCTATGGCTGGCCAATGGCGACTTCACAGATGGCGACCGCCAGAGGTGACAAGTGGACGCGACGCCCAGCGCTGTCCTGCGCGGCGTGACGCACAATCAGGATTTGACAATGTTTCCCATATGGCCCAAGCAAATTACATCAGCAACGCCTTTTCACGCCTGCACGGACTCAGGCATGCACCTCACTTCCAATACGACCTATCCCTGGGTCATATAATTCCAAGAAGACGAATTCCTCAACATCGCTGCGGCACCTCGTGTTGTAATTGCCGTTCAAGTTCATGCATAATTTGGAGGAGATGCACGGCACGCAGAGGGCGACCGCCAGACGTCCCGTGACAACCGTCGCAGTTATTTCCTATTAAATAAATAAAATAGTATATTAATATTACCTAAAAATTGTAAACTAATCTTAACTTATCTTTCAATTGTCCAATTTTGCTGCTTTGTTTACATTTCATTTTTCCAATATGGCTTCTATTGAAAACGGGGCTGCTAACCTGTGAAAAATGTAAAAAATATAATAATACGATAGTTATGGGGCTGCCAACCCGCTAATAATAAGAAAATACTAAATTTGTCATGCGATATTTTTTAAGGTTGCCAGATTGTTTGTCAACGCTAATAATAAGAAAATACTAAATTTGTCATGCGATATTTTTTTAAGGTTGCCAGATTGTTTGTCAACGTAAGATAAAATTCAAAAAAAATTGCTGTAACGTAGTAATAGTTGAGTTTAATAAAATTTACCGGCAGTGTGATTCTGACGGGCAAGTGGTTAACAAAAAAAAATGTTGACATAGCAGAGGCATTCGACCGCGTGTGGCACGACGGCCTTCTTTATAAGTTAATCCAGATTCTGCCTCTTCAATTGTTCAACATCCTCCAGAGTTACCTTAGCGAGCGTACCTTCACAGTAAGCCTAAGCGATGGCACTAAATCAAAAACAGGTCGTGTTTCAGCGGGCGTGCCCAAGGAAGCGTTTTGGGGCCAATTTATACACCATTTATTCCTCGGACATGCCAATGCCAATACTCACACAGAGACGCGTGAATTTACAACCAAATCAGAATCGCATGCTACTATCTACGTACGCCGATGATACGGTGATCATGTGTGCCTCTGATGTTCCTGCATCCGCCGTTAGAGAGAATCAGAGTTACCTCGTGCATTTTTCCCAATGGGCTAAAAAGTGGGCCATCAACATCAATCCAAGCAAAACAGGACATATCATCTTTACGCTGCGTAAATTAAACGACACAGATAAGCGAAGGTCTCCACTAATTAACGGAGAACTGGCTCCGTGCGTAAATGCACAGACTTACCTGGGAGTCACACTCGACAGGAAACTCACCCTTGAGCATCATGTCAAGAAACTCAAAATCAGAGTAAGAGCTCGTGAATGCAAGCTGATGTGGCTGATCGGCAAAGGAGTCGTCTGGCAAAGGAGTGCAAAGCGCTAATTATTAAGCAACTTATTATGCCTATTTGGCAATACGCCATTCCCATTTGGGAGCCCTCACATGTGACACTCATGTCAATCGATTACAGAGCCTGCAAAATAAAATAATAAGAAACTCAGTTAATGCGTCATTATACATCAGAAGCTCGACACTACGTGACTTACGATCTAAAATCAATTGATGAAGTCTTTCAGCTAGCCAGCGCCGCTTTGCCAATTCTTGCTCAGTTCACGCAAACCCCGAGGCACGAAATTTAATAATCCAGCCTTATGAGCCGCAGCGTCTACGGAGGCCACGTTATTTACAGCAATTACAACAACATATTTTGCCGCTGCAATCACTAGCTCGTGCCCAAATCCAAGGCCCGCAAAATTCACCAGTTCATAATGACAATATCCAGCGCGATGATAGGCCAGAGCAAAGGCAACAAATCATTCCGTTTCTTCCCACGCTACTGCGCTTAGAAGAGGAAGAGCTGGACAGGCAAGAGACCGAAAGATTGGCTGAGGAAACCAGACGTCGTCAGCTACTGAGATCCCGTTCTCCTCCTAGAAGATTTTGTGAAATGCAAATTAATGCTTATAGGCGAAGATATAGAAATGGCCAACTTACAAGAGAGGCGGCGGTGGCTATTATTCAGGGCCAGCCAGCGGCAATACAACGTATAATTGTTCCTGATTATGTAATTGAGGGACAGGAACGGTCTACAGAGGCAACGATACCAACGCCATCAATGCAAAGGAATCCAGTTCAGGTCATCGAAAGACGGGAGCAGATTCCACAGGCAACGATACCAACGCCAGCAACGCATACAAATCCCCCGCCTCCTAGAAGATTCAATCAGCCGCCTATTGGATTAAGATTGACAGAAGAGCAGATTAATATTTACAGGCGCAAATACAGAAATGGAGAACATACCAGAGACGTTGCTATAGCCCTCATCTGGGATCAACCGCCAGCTATCCAACGAATCGTCATTCCAGATTATGTTCGACCAGGCCAAGAGCCGCCGCCACCTGTCGAAACATTTTCACTAACTGACTCGCAGCCTTCACAAGACGCAGATGAGCAGCCAGCACAATCGGTTACACAGCAGCCAATCATCGTAGAGCAACACGAAGCCATCACTAGCCAAGAAACATTGCTGAACATTGGCCTGGAGCAGACCCAGAGGGAGCTCATCCGCATTCTTGATGACGACGAGATGGCAATGCGACGCAGCGTGCCCAGAAATCCTATCTCTCACAGCTGCACTGCAGGAGGACGCACATCCATGTCCCGCAGATGCACGGCTGCAGATATTCTGCTGATTGGCTGGTCAATCCTGACTAGCCTGGTATGTATGCCAGCGCCCGTCACACTCTTGGCGCCTTTCTTTCAGATTTCACTGACTCCTGCCTGGAGACGCCCCAGACGACAACTTCGGTCACACGAGACGCCAACACTGCCACAAGTTGCTTCTATGGCTGGCCAATGGCGACTTCACAGATGGCGACCGCCAGAGGTGACAAGTGGACGCGACGCCCAGCGCTGTCCTGCGCGGCGTGACGCACAATCAGGATTTGACAATGTTTCCCATATGGCCCAAGCAAATTACATCAGCAACGCCTTTTCACGCCTGCACGGACTCAGGCATGCACCTCACTTCAATACGACCTATCCTGGGTCATATAATTCCAAGAAGACGAATTCCTCAACATCGCTGCGGCACCTCGTGTTGTAATTGCCGTTCAAGTTCATGCATAATTTGGAGGAGATGCACGGCACGCAGAGGGCGACCGCCAGACGTCCCGTGACAACCGTCGCAGTTATTTCCTATTAAATAAATAAAATAGTATATTAATATTACCTAAAAATTGTAAACTAATCTTAACTTATCTTTCAATTGTCCAATTTTGCTGCTTTGTTTACATTTCATTTTTCCAATATGGCTTCTATTGAAAACAGGGCTGCTAACCTGTGAAAAATGTAAAAATATAATAATACGATAGTTATGGGGCTGCCAACCCGCTAATAATAAGAAAATACTAAATTTGTCATGCGATATTTTTAAGGTTGCCAGATTGTTTGTCAACGCTAATAATAAGAAAATACTAAATTTGTCATGCGATATTTTTTAAGGTTGCCAGATTGTTTGTCAACGTAAGATAAAATTCAAAAAAAATTGCTGTAACGTAGTAATAGTTGAGTTTAATAAAATTTACCGGCAGTGTGATTCTGACGGGCAAGTGGTTAACAAAAAAAAAGGTCACACGAGACGCCAACACTGCCACAAGTTGCTTCTATGGCTGGCCAATGGCGACTTCACAGATGGCGACCGCCAGAGGTGACAAGTGGACGCGACGCCCAGCGCTGTCCTGCGCGGCGTGACGCACAATCAGGATTTGACAATGTTTCCCATATGGCCCAAGCAAATTACATCAGCAACGCCTTTCACGCCTGCACGGACTCAGGCATGCACCTCACTTCCAATACGACCTATCCCTGGGTCATATAATTCCAAGAAGACGAATTCCTCAACATCGCTGCGGCACCTCGTGTTGTAATTGCCGTTCAAGTTCATGCATAATTTGGAGGAGATGCACGGCACGCAGAGGGCGACCGCCAGACGTCCCGTGACAACCGTCGCAGTTATTTCCTATTAAATAAATAAAATAGTATATTAATATTACCTAAAAATTGTAAACTAATCTTAGCTTATCTTTCAATTGTCCAATTTTGCTGCTTTGTTTACATTTCATTTTTCCAATATGGCTTCTATTGAAAACGGGGCTGCTAACCTGTGAAAAATGTAAAAAATATAATAATACGATAGTTATGGGGCTGCCAACCCGCTAATAATAAGAAAATACTAAATTTGTCATGCGATATTTTTTAAGGTTGCCAGATTGTTTGTCAACGCTAATAATAAGAAAATACTAAATTTGTCATGCGATATTTTTTAAGGTTGCCAGATTGTTTGTCAACGTAAGATAAAATTCAAAAAAAATTGCTGTAACGTAGTAATAGTTGAGTTTAATAAAATTTACCGGCAGTGTGATTCTGACGGGCAAGTGGTTAACAAAAAAAAAGCAAGTGGTTAACAAAAAAAAAAGGGCAAGTGGTTAACAAAAAAAGGCAGTTGATTCTGACGGGCAAGTGGTTAACAAAAAAAAAAAAAAAAGTTAACATAAAATAATAAAAAATTAATGCCGGGATCTGACGTGGGTATCCGTCCTCCAATGTTTCTACATTATCGGTCGGTTATGACTTTGGTATCAAGGCATCATATATATTGCCTGTCCCCAGTAAATCTGATAATTCAATCGTGGAAAATCTATGCCCGCGTATTTAACCAAGCCGATCATCATCAGTGCCTTAACAGACCGTCAAGCAACCATGGATGCCTATGCCACTACAGTCTCAAAGCAAAATGCAGAAATTAAACCAACGACGACTGACAGAGTAAACGGTGAGTGTATCGTTTCTCTCCTTACCCAGTCCGACTCGAACATATCCGCCAAGCCAGCTGGTGGTTCTGGTTCCTTCGTAGCCGAGACCATGTACGATTCTGATGAAATCGCTGACGAAGCCGCAATGGAAACGTCACCAGATCCCTTTCAAAATACGATCGTGGAAAATTCCATGAGCCCCATGAACTTCAGGCACCTGTATGTAAAAAATTGCCGCCAAAACGCATACTATCACCACTTTCCGCCCAAAATTAATACTAACGCAGACACACCAATGACACGTATCATTACAAACGGTACACACACACACACACACAAAACAGCGCAAATGTACCACACGTACACAAGTCAGCGCCATCTTCCCGCCGACACACCAACGCAACCACAGCAGAAGAGAGCAGAGCACACACACCACCAAACCACGCGCGCCAATGAGCCAATGCACTGCGCAATAATGATATGCAGAGTGTCACCACCTCGAGGCAACAAAATAATGAACAACATCAAATAAGCAACAAGCAAAACAACACAACAGAAATGGAAAAAGCTACAATGACTGTAAAGAGAAGTTTATTACCCTCTTTGACACATGAGACTCCCTCACCGACATTTACGAGGACACAAATTACACCTGAAGAAGCCAGCACCTATAATAAAAATAAAATTCAAAACTGGCTCTCTAGTGTCCCGCCTCTACTGCCTCAGGAACTAATTATTCCAGGTCCAACGGCATGTTCCACCTCATGGCAGTCGCCTAAAAAAAGGAGATGCAATGCCATGGACGAGCCTGTCGCTGAACCTACTGTCATAGGCCAGACCATTGCAACACCAATCTTCAAAAGCGGATTTGCCATTCAACTTCACCAAGAGTCACGCCGACAGCAACTTAATGAACAGACACAAAGGGAACCGGAAAAAAAAAAGCAACGAAACGAGAATCAACAACGAAACAGCCAGGAACAGACAATACAACAGAAAACACAACTACAGCAAGCACAAGAAAACAACGAGCAATTGCCTCAGCAGGCACAACAGCAGCATGTTCCACAAATCTTAATAAATAATATAGAAAGCAAAAAAATCCCGCCTATTTTCTTACAAGTGGTGCCTGAAATCATGCCGCTTCTGGAAAAATTAAAAAAAAATCATGCAGTTGGTAAATTTAAAACAAAAGCAACATTTGGAAGCGGGCTACGTATCCTATGTGACGATATGGCTACTTACCACGCCATTCAAATTGCCCTGACAGAAGACAACGTCCACATACATACTCACCAGCTGCGTAGCAATAAGGGATTTCATGTAATCTTGCGTTATCTGCATCATTCCACACCGCGCCTTTGGCTGCAAAATGAATTGAACAAGCTTGGTTTCAAAACACGCTCTGTTCGTCTTATGAAACATAGATTCACTGGCAACCCCCTAAATCTTTTTGAAATAGAATTGGAGCCGCAGGTTGACGGAAGTCATGAAGATGTTCTTAAACTAAAAGAGTTGGACAGGCAATCTGTTGTAGTTGAGCGTCAAGCAAAACCGCGTGATCCAGCTCAATGCCACCGCTGCCAAAACTACGGACATACAAAGAACTACTGCAGACGCCCTTTCAAGTGTATGAAATGTGCTGGAGAGCATCCTCGACTGCTTGTACCAAACCCAGAGCGACTGATCCAAAGTGCGCCAATTGTGGGGCAAACATATAAGCTGCTATAAGGGCTGTCCTGCCTTTAAGGAGGCTCGAAGCAAACTCAACGCAAATCGGGTCAACTCCAAGGAGCAACGGCATCAACAAATTCATCAGCAAAGACAACCGTTGCGTTTTGACTCACATCAACAGCAGAAATCGCAGTCTCACCACGCTGCAGCTTACTCAAATCATTCAGCAGCCAATCCTCAAATGTCACAAGAAAGTAATGCGAAGATGTCTTTCAGCCAAGTTGTGCGTGGCGGCGTTAAAGTTGTTCACACAAGAAATCCGGCGGAAAACCACCTGACTAATCTCCAGCTAAAACTACGCCAGGAGCAGTGTAAACAAAATATCACTCCGGGTCCAGAGAAACAACAGCCAACACAATCAAGGACTACCACACCAAAGCGCCTTGCAGCCGTCGCACAATCGTGTAGTGCGTGATAGCGGAAATCCAGCTACCCGACGACATTATTCGATTCAAAGGCACCAACTCAAATTCCATCAGAATTCGCGTCAAGTTCACCAACAGCGTTCAGCCACCAAGAAGTCTACAACAACCATATCAGCTTCACCCAAGCAGGCAGCGGATAACAAAGTTATGCGTGATGGAAGGAATTCTGAACGAGTACGTAATCCAGCCGAAAACACTTGGCGAGTCTACAGCAACAATTACGTGAAGAGCAGCAGCAACTCCAGCTCCAGGTGGGTCAACAATCAATCTCAAACAGCACTTTATCTCAGGCACTCGAGCAGAATATGGCAATGTTCACCCGTATGGAAAAAGAATAGACAGTTTATTTAATATTTTCATGCAATTTATTTCTTCGCAAATCTCAAATAAAAATAACAATATTAATAACTCACCTACTTCTTGGTATCAACAAGACAGCGCGAACCAAAACTATGTCTGTCCCATGGACCTCGAATTTCCCACTGCCAATGAAATAACAAATAATGAATAATTACACACTAAATAATAACAATCTTAATAATAATAATATAACTACTAGCCCTCTTAAAATTGCATTTTGGAATGCGTGCGGCCTGCGTAATAAAATGACAGAAGTTGAATTATACATGCGGCGAGAATCCGTTCAAATTATGATGATCATCGAAACACGAACTCCTGCCAATTCTAGCGTCTTAAATGTATCCGGCTATCAAACGTATACAGCATCTCACCCAGAAACACACAGAAAAGGCGGCGTCGCTATTTTTGTGCGTTCTGATATTCGACATACTGCCCTTCAGCCATTGAACGAAGAATTTCTCCAGTGTGCGCCTATAGCCTTATTGCCTGCAAATAATAATAATAAAAAGAAATTATTATAATCGCGCCGATATATTGCCCCCTGTATATATATGGACCCATGAGCATTTCTCTAAACTATTTAAACATTTTGAGAATCTAACACATGCGGTAAAATCTAAATTTATACTCTGCGGCGATTGGAACGCCCGTCACATGTGGTGAAATCCTAGAGGCTGCCAAAGGGCAAATCTCTATATGCATCTGTACAATCACACAGACGCCTCAACATTTTGGCCACGGGCGGTGCAACGCATTTTCCATATAACAGAAGAAATAATCCATCGGCAATTGACTTTGCAGTCTTCAGTGGTATAGATAGTTCCCGCCTTCAAATTCACTCTTGTACGGATCTAGATTCAGATCACCTGCCTCTGAGAGTCGACCTCCTGGCTAATAAAAACCAAGATTTCGGGAATCAAAATACCAATCCACGACTCCTTTCCAAAAACGCTGACACGAAACGTTTCCAAGAAATTTTAGAGCAGAAGATTCATCTTGAAACTGAGATTCGCTCCGGCATGGACATCGAGGACGCGGTCGATATATTTCTACGCAACATAAATGAGGCAGCAATCGCTGCATCACAAAAATCACGTAGGCCCCAAAGCAACCAGCTTAGATCCAGATATCGTCATAATCACGACTTAGAATTGGATGAACCAACCAGAAGTCTTCTACGGATAAACAGCATCGTAAGCAAATTCTATTGGCAACGCGCACTCCAGAGGCTAGACGTCTTTATAACGCAGCGCAAAATAAACTGAAGAAAGCACTCATCAAACTAAAAAAAAAAATATTAATAAAATATTCGAGGGAATTGATACTCAAGATCGCTATAGCATGCAAAAACTCTGGCGACTTACTAACAAATTAAAACGGCAGGTACAGCCAAATTATTCTATAAAAATCCCAATAACAGGCAACACTGGTGTTGATGCTGGAAATGGACGAGGAGCAAATTCCCGCGTAGCTTGGACGAAAACAACAGCTGAGAAAGCCGAGGCTTTTGCCACTCATCTTGAGGACAGATTCAGTCCAAAATTTTCCAACACAGAGAGAGATGAAATCCGCAATTCACTGAGGCAAAACATACTCCAGAAGCAGCAGCAACTCGCCGTTGATCAACAGTACGATTGCAGTCCAATCACACTCAATGAACTCAAGATCGAAATCCAAGCTCTAGAATTGGCCAAGTCACCTGGAGAAGATAAAATAGATAACAGATTAATAAAATGCTTGCCACAAAAGCGCTCGAATATCTTGTTATAATCTACAACTCTATAATAAAATACGGGCATTTTCCAAAACAATGGAAGCATGCCGGCATTACTCTTATCCTAAAGCCAGGAAAAAAATCAACATCCGAAATGACGTCTTATCGCCCGATAAGCTTACTTTCTGGGCTGTCGAAAATTTTCGAAAAATTGATTATGTCCAGATTGTTCAATATTCAAGATTTTGCCAAGGCTGTACCCAACCACCAGTTTGGATTTAGACGCGAACACGGCACAGAGCAGCAGTTGGCCAGAGTCACTCAGTTTATCTTACAGGCATACGAAGAAAGAAAATTCTGCTCGGCAGTCTTTGTTGACATAGCAGAGGCATTCGACCGCGTGTGGCACGACGGCCTTCTTTATAAGTTAATCCAGATTCTGCCTCTTCAATTGTTCAACATCCTCCAGAGTTACCTTAGCGAGCGTACCTTCACAGTAAGCCTAAGCGATGGCACTAAATCAAAAACAGGTCGTGTTTCAGCGGGCGTGCCCCAAGGAAGCGTTTTGGGGCCAATTTTATACACCATTTATTCCTCGGACATGCCAATGCCAATACTCACACAGAGACGCGTGAATTTACAACCAAATCAGAATCGCATGCTACTATCTACGTACGCCGATGATACGGTGATCATGTGTGCCTCTGATGTTCCTGCATCCGCCGTTAGAGAGAATCAGAGTTACCTCGTGCATTTTTCCCAATGGGCTAAAAAGTGGGCCATCAACATCAATCCAAGCAAAACAGGACATATCATCTTTACGCTGCGTAAATTAAACGACACAGATAAGCGAAGGTCTCCACTAATTAACGGAGAACTGGCTCCGTGCGTAAATGCACAGACTTACCTGGGAGTCACACTCGACAGGAAACTCACCCTTGAGCATCATGTCAAGAAACTCAAAATCAGAGTAAGAGCTCGTGAATGCAAGCTGATGTGGCTGATCGGCAAAAGGAGTCGTCTGGCAAAGGAGTGCAAAGCGCTAATTATTAAGCAACTTATTATGCCTATTTGGCAATACGCCATTCCCATTTGGGGAGCCCTCACATGTGACACTCATGTCAATCGATTACAGAGCCTGCAAAATAAAATAATAAGAAACTCAGTTAATGCGTCATTATACATCAGAAGCTCGACACTACGTGACACTTACGATCTAAAATCAATTGATGAAGTCTTTCAGCTAGCCAGCGCCCGCTTTGCCAATTCTTGCTCAGTTCACGCAAACCCCGAGGCACGAAATTTAATAATCCAGCCTTATGAGCCGCAGCGTCTACGGAGGCCACGTTATTTACAGCAATTACAACAACATATTTTGCCGCTGCAATCACTAGCTCGTGCTCAAATCCAAGGCCCGCAAAATTCAGTTCAGAATGACAATATCCAGCGCGATGATAGCCGGAGCAAAGGCAACAAATCATTCCGTTTCTTCCCACGCTACTGCGCTTAGAAGAGGAAGAGCTGGACAGGCAAGAGACCGAAAGATTGGCTGAGGAAACCAGACGTCGTCAGCTACTGAGATCCCGTTCTCCTCCTAGAAGATTTTGTGAAATGCAAATTAATGCTTATAGGCGAAGATATAGAAATGGCCAACTTACAAGAGAGGCGGCGGTGGCTATTATTCAGGGCCAGCCAGCGGCAATACAACGTATAATTGTTCCTGATTATGTAATTGAGGGACAGGAACGGTCTACAGAGGCAACGATACCAACGCCATCAATGCAAAGGAATCCAGTTCAGGTCATCGAAAGACGGGGCAGATTCCACAGGCAACGATACCAACGCCAGCAACGCATACAAATCCCCGCCTCCTAGAAGATTCAATCAGCCGCCTATTGGATTAAGATTGACAGAAGAGCAGATTAATATTTACAGGCGCAAATACAGAAATGGAGAACATACCAGAGACGTTGCTATAGCCCTCATCTGGGATCAACCGCCAGCTATCCAACGAATCGTCATTCCAGATTATGTTCGACCAGGCCAAGAGCCGCCGCCACCTGTCGAAACATTTTCACTAACTGACTCGCAGCCTTCACAAGACGCAGATGAGCAGCCAGCACAATCGGTTACACAGCAGCCAATCATCGTAGAGCAACACGAAGCCATCACTAGCCAAGAAACATTGCTGAACATTGGCCTGGAGCAGACCCAGAGGGAGCTCATCCGCATTCTTGATGACGACGAGATGGCAATGCGACGCAGCGTGCCCAGAAATCCTATCTCACAGCTGCACTGCAGGAGGACGCACATCCATGTCCCGCAGATGCACGGCTGCAGATATTCTGCTGATTGGCTGGTCAATCCTGACTAGCCTGGTATGTATGCCAGCGCCCGTCACACTCTTGGCGCCTTTCTTTCAGATTTCACTGACTCCTGCCTGGAGACGCCCCAGACGACAACTTCGGTCACA
Organism: Drosophila innubila; assembly: GCF_004354385.1. Classification (NCBI taxonomy): domain Eukaryota; kingdom Metazoa; phylum Arthropoda; class Insecta; order Diptera; family Drosophilidae; genus Drosophila; species Drosophila innubila. Next base: position 77,795 of record NW_022995376.1, read on the forward strand.
CGAGACGCCAACACTGCCACAAGTTGCTTCTATGGCTGGCCAATGGCGACTTCACAGATGGCGACCGCCAGAGGTGACAAGTGGACGCGACGCCCAGCGCTGTCCTGCGCGGCGTGACGCACAATCAGGATTTGACAATGTTTCCCATATGGCCCAAGCAAATTACATCAGCAACGCCTTTTCACGCCTGCACGGACTCAGGCATGCACCTCACTTCCAATACGACCTATCCCTGGGTCATATAATTCCAAGAAGACGAATTCCTCAACATCGCTGCGGCACCTCGTGTTGTAATTGCCGTTCAAGTTCATGCATAATTTGAGGAGATGCACGGCACGCAGAGGGCGACCGCCAGACGTCCCGTGACAACCGTCGCAGTTATTTCCTATTAAATAAATAAAATAGTATATTAATATTACCTAAAATTGTAAACTAATCTTAACTTATCTTTCAATTGTCCAATTTTGCTGCTTTGTTTACATTTCATTTTTCCAATATGGCTTCTATTGAAAACAGGGCTGCTAACCTGTGAAAATGTAAAAAATATAATAATACGATAGTTATGGGGCTGCCAACCCGCTAATAATAAGAAAATACTAAATTTGTCATGCGATATTTTTAAGGTTGCCAGATTGTTTGTCAACGCTAATAATAAGAAAATACTAAATTTGTCATGCGATATTTTTTAAGGTTGCCAGATTGTTTGTCAACGTAAGATAAAATTCAAAAAAAATTGCTGTAACGTAGTAATAGTTGAGTTTAATAAAATTTACCGGCAGTGTGATTCTGACGGGCAAGTGGTTAACAAAAAAAAAAATAATCCAGCCTTATGAGCCGCAGCGTCTACGGAGGCCACGTTATTTACAGCAATTACAACAACATATTTTGCCGCTGCAATCACTAGCTCGTGCCCAAATCCAAGGCCCGCAAAATTCACCAGTTCATAATGACAATATCCAGCGCGATGATAGAGCAAAGGCAACAAATCATTCCGTTTCTTCCCACGCTACTGCGCTTAGAAGAGGAAGAGCTGGACAAAGAGACCGAAAGATTGGCTGAGGAAACCAGACGTCGTCAGCTACTGAGATCCCGTTCTCCTCCTAGAAGATTTTGTGAAATGCAAATTAATGCTTATAGGCGAAGATATAGAAATGGCCAACTTACAAGAGAGGCGGCGGTGGCTATTATTCAGGGCCAGCCAGCGGCAATGCACAACGTATAATTGTTCCTGATTATGTTTGGGACAGGAACGGTCTACAGAGGCAACGATACCAACGCCATCAATGCAAAGGAATCCAGTTCAGGTCATCGAAAGACGGGGCAGATTCCACAGGCAACGATACCAACGCCAGCAACGCATACAAATCCCCGCCTCCTAGAAGATTCAATCAGCCGCCTATTGGATTAAGATTGACAGAAGAGCAGATTAATATTTACAGGCGCAAATACAGAAATGGAGAACATACCAGAGACGTTGCTATAGCCCTCATCTGGGATCAACCGCCAGCTATCCAACGAATCGTCATTCCAGATTATGTTCGACCAGGCCAAGAGCCGCCGCCACCTGTCGAAACATTTTCACTAACTGACTCGCAGCCTTCACAAGACGCAGATGAGCAGCCAGCACAATCGGTTACACAGCAGCCAATCATCGTAGAGCAACACGAAGCCATCACTAGCCAAGAAACATTGCTGAACATTGGCCTGGAGCAGACCCAGAGGGCTCATCCGCATTCTTGATGACGACGAGATGGCAATGCGACGCAGCGTGCCCAGAAATCCTATCTCTCACAGCTGCACTGCAGGAGGACGCACATCCATGTCCCGCAGATGCACGGCTGCAGATATTCTGCTGATTGGCTGGTCAATCCTGACTAGCCTGGTATGTATGCCAGCGCCCGTCACACTCTTGGCGCCTTTCTTTCAGATTTCACTGACTCCTGCCTGGAGACGCCCCAGACGACAACTTCGGTCACACGAGACGCCAACACTGCCACAAGTTGCTATGGCTGGCCAATGGCGACTTCACAGATGGCGACCGCCAGAGGTGACAAGTGGACGCGACGCCCAGCGCTGTCCTGCGCGGCGTGACGCACAATCAGGATTTGACAATGTTTCCCATATGGCCCAAGCAAATTACATCAGCAACGCCTTTTCACGCCTGCACGGACTCAGGCATGCACCTCACTTCAATACGACCTATCCCTGGGTCATATAATTCCAAGAAGACGATTCCTCAACATCGCTGCGGCACTCGTGTTGTAATTGCCGTTCAAGTTCATGCATAATTTGGGAGATGCACGGCACGCAGAGGGCGACCGCCAGACGTCCCGTGACAACCGTCGCAGTTATTTCCTATTAAATAAATAAAATAGTATATTAATATTACCTAAAATTGTAAACTAATCTTAACTTATCTTTCAATTGTCCAATTTTGCTGCTTTGTTTACATTTCATTTTTCCAATATGGCTTCTATTGAAAACGGGGCTGCTAACCTGTGAAAAATGTAAAAAATATAATAATACGATAGTTATGGGGCTGCCAACCCGCTAATAATAAGAAAATACTAAATTTGTCATGCGATATTTTTTAAGGTTGCCAGATTGTTTGTCAACGCTAATAATAAGAAAATACTAAATTTGTCATGCGATATTTTAAGGTTGCCAGATTGTTTGTCAACGTAAGATAAAATTCAAAAAAATTGCTGTAACGTAGTAATAGTTGAGTTTAATAAAATTTACCGGCAGTGTGATTCTGACGGCAAGTGGTTAAAAAAAAAAAAGTGGTTAACAAAAAAAAAAAACGGCAAGTGGTTAACAAAAAAAAAAGGCAGTGTGATTCTGACGGGCAAGTGGTTAACAAAAAAAAAAAAAAAAAAAAAGTTAAAAATAATAAAAAAATTAATGCCGGGATCTGACGTGGAGTATCCGTCCTCAATGTTTCTACATTATCGGTCGGTTATGACTTTGGTATCAAGGCATCATATATATGCCTGTCCCCAGTAAATCTGATAATTCAATCGTGGAAAAATCTATGCCGCGTATTTAACCAAGCCGATCATCATCAGTGCCTTAACAGACCGTCAAGCAACCATGGATGCCTATGCCACTACAGTCTCAAAGCAAAATGCAGAAATAAAACCAACGACGACTGACAGAGTAAACGGTGAGTGTATCGTTTCTCTCCTTACCCAGTCCGACTCGAACATATCCGCCAAGCCAGCTGGTGGTTCTGGTTCCTTCGTAGCCGAGACCATGTACGATTCTGATGAAATCGCTGACGAAGCCGCAATGGAAACGTCACCAGATCCTTTCAAAATACGATCGTGGAAAATTCCATGAGCCCCATGAACTTCAGGCACCTGTATGTAAAAAAATTGCCGCCAAAACGCATACTATCACCACTTTCCCGCCCAAAATTAATACTAACGCAGACACACCAATGACACGTATCATTACAAACGGTACACACACACACACACACACACCACAAAACAGCGCATAAAATGTACCACACGTACACAAGTCAGCGCCATCTTCCCCGCCGACACACCAACGCAACCACAGCAGAAGAGCAGAGCACACACCACCAAAGTTCGCGCCAAAGTTCTGAGCAATGCACTGCAAAAAAATTAATAATGATATGACAAATGCCAAATTGTCTGGCATCCGAGGCAACAAAATACTGAACAACATCAAATAAGCACAAGCAACAACACAACAGAAATGGAAAAGCTACAATGACTGTAAAGAGAGTTTATTACCCTCTTTGACACATGAGACTCCCTCACCGACATTTACGAGGACACAAATTACACCTGAAGAAGCCAGCACCTATAATAAAAATAAAATTCAAAACTGGCTCTCTAGTGTCCCGCCTCTACTGCCTCAGGAACTAATTATTCCAGGTCCAACGGCATGTTCCACCTCATGGCAGTCGCCTAAAAAAAGGAGATGCAATGCCATGGACGAGCCTGTCGCTGAACCTACTGTCATAGGCCAGACCATTGCAACACCAATCTTCAAAAGCGGATTTGCCATTCAACTTCACCAAGAGTCACGCCGACAGCAACTTAATGAACAGACACAAAGGGAACCGGAAAAAAAAAAGCAACGAAACGAGAATCAACAACGAAACAGCCAGGAACAGACAATACAACAGAAAACACAACTACAGCAAGCACAAGAAAACAACGAGCAATTGCCTCAGCAGGCACAACAGCAGCATGTTCCACAAATCTTAATAAATAATATAGAAAGCAAAAAATCCGCCTATTTTCTTACAAGTGGTGCCTGAAATCATGCCGCTTCTGGAAAAATTAAAAAAAATCATGCAGTTGGTAAATTTAAAACAAAAGCAACATTTGGAAGCGGGCTACGTATCCTATGTGACGATATGGCTACTTACCACGCCATTCAAATTGCCCTGACAGAAGACAACGTCCACATACATACTCACCAGCTGCGTAGCAATAAGGATTTCATGTAATCTTGCGTTATCTGCATCATTCCACACCGCGCCTTTGGCTGCAAAATGAATTGAACAAGCTTGGTTTCAAAACACGCTCTGTTCGTCTTATGAAACATAGATTCACTGGCAACCCCCTAAATCTTTTTGAAATAGAATTGGAGCCGCAGGTTGACGGAAGTCATGAAGATGTTCTTAAACTAAAAGAGTTGGACAGGCAATCTGTTGTAGTTGAGCGTCAAGCAAAACCGCGTGATCCAGCTCAATGCCACCGCTGCCAAAACTACGGACATACAAAGAACTACTGCAGACGCCCTTTCAAGTGTATGAAATGTGCTGGAGAGCATCCCTCGACTGCTTGTACCAAACCCAGAGCGACTGATCCAAAGTGCGCCAATTGTGGGGGCAAACATATAAGCTGCTATAAGGGCTGTCCTGCCTTTAAGGAGGCTCGAAGCAAACTCAACGCAAATCGGGTCAACTCCAAGGAGCAACGGCATCAACAAATTCATCAGCAAAGACAACCGTTGCGTTTTGACTCACATCAACAGCAGAAATCGCAGTCTCACCACGCTGCAGCTTACTCAAATCATTCAGCAGCCAATCCTCAAATGTCACAAGAAAGTAATGCGAAGATGTCTTTCAGCCAAGTTGTGCGTGGCGGCGTTAAAGTTGTTCACACAAGAAATCCGGCGGAAAACCACCTGACTAATCTCCAGCTAAAACTACGCCAGGAGCAGTGTAAACAAAATATCACTCGGGTCCAGAGAAACAACAGCCAACACAATCAAGGACTACCACACCAAAGCGCCCCTTGCAGCCGTCGCACAATCGTGTAGTGCGTGATAGCGGAAATCCAGCTACCGACGACATTATTCGATTCAAAGGCACCAACTCAAATTCCATCAGAATTCGCGTCAAGTTCACCAACAGCGTTCAGCCACCAAGAAGTCTACAACAACCATATCAGCTTCAGGCAGCGGATAACAAAGTTAGATATTCTGAACGAGTACGTAATCCAGACGAAAAACACTTGGCGAGTCTACAGCAACAATTACGTGAAGAGCAGCAGCAACTCCAGCTCCAGGTGGGTCAACAATCAATCTCAAACAGCACTTTATCTCAGGCACTCGAGCAGAATATGGCAATGTTCACCCGTATGGAAAAAAGAATAGACAGTTTATTTAATATTTTCATGCAATTTATTTCTTCGCAAATCTCAAATAAAATAACAATATTAATAACTCACCTACTTCTTGGTATCAACAAGACAGCGCTGCAGAACCAAAACTATGTCTGTCCCATGGACCTCGAATTTCCCACTGCCAATGAAATAACAAAAATGAATAATTACACACTAAATAATAACAATCTTAATAATAATAATATAACTACTAGCCCTCTTAAAATTGCATTTTGGAATGCGTGCGGCCTGCGTAATAAAATGACAGAAGTTGAATTATACATGCGGCGAGAATCCGTTCAAATTATGATGATCATCGAAACACGAACTCCTGCCAATTCTAGCGTCTTAAATGTATCCGGCTATCAAACGTATACAGCATCTCACCCAGAAACACACAGAAAAGGCGGCGTCGCTATTTTTGTGCGTTCTGATATTCGACATACTGCCCTTCAGCCATTGAACGAAGAATTTCTCCAGTGTGCGCCTATAGCCTTATTGCCTGCAAATAATAATAATAAGAAATTATTATAATCGCGCCGATATATTGCCCCCCTGTATATATATGGACCCATGAGCATTTCTCTAAACTATTTAAACATTTTGAGAATCTAACACATGCGGTAAAATCTAAATTTATACTCTGCGGCGATTGGAACGCCCGTCACATGTGGTGGGGAAATCCTAGAGGCTGCCAAAGGGGCAAATCTCTATATGCATCTGTACAATCACACAGACGCCTCAACATTTTGGCCACGGGCGGTGCAACGCATTTTCCATATAACAGAAGAAATAATCCATCGGCAATTGACTTTGCAGTCTTCAGTGGTATAGATAGTTCCCGCCTTCAAATTCACTCTTGTACGGATCTAGATTCAGATCACCTGCCTCTGAGAGTCGACCTCCTGGCTAATGAAAAACCAAGATTTCGGGAATCAAAATACCAATCCACGACTCCTTTCCAAAAAACGCTGACACGAAACGTTTCCAAGAAATTTTAGAGCAGAAGATTCATCTTGAAACTGAGATTCGCTCCGGCATGGACATCGAGGACGCGGTCGATATATTTCTACGCAACATAAATGAGGCAGCAATCGCTGCATCACAAAAATCACGTAGGCCCCAAAGCAACCAGCTTAGATCCAGATATCGTCATAATCACGACTTAGAATTGGATGAACCAACCAGAAGTCTTCTACGGATAAACAGCATCGTAAGCAAATTCTATTGGCAACGCGCACTCCAGAGGCTAGACGTCTTTATAACGCAGCGCAAAATAAACTGAAGAAAGCACTCATCAAACTAAAAAAAAAAATATTAATAAAATATTCAGGGAATTGATACTCAAGATCGCTATAGCATGCAAAAACTCTGGCGACTTACTAACAAATTAAAACGGCAGGTACAGCCAAATTATTCTATAAAAATCCCAATAACAGGCAACACTGGTGTTGATGCTGGAAATGGACGAGGGCAAATTCCGCGTAGCTTGGACGAAAACAACAGCTGAGAAAGCCGAGGCTTTTGCCACTCATCTTGAGGACAGATTCAGTCCAAAATTTTCCAACACAGAGGAGAGAGATGAAATCCGCAATTCACTGAGGCAAAACATACTCCAGAAGCAGCAGCAACTCGCCGTTGATCAACAGTACGATTGCAGTCAATCACACTCAATGAACTCAAGATCGAAATCCAAGCTCTAGAATTGGCCAAGTCACCTGGAAAGATAAAATAGATAACAGATTAATAAAATGCTTACAAAAGCGCTCGAATATCTTGTTATAATCTACAACTCTATAATAAAATACGGGCATTTTCCAAAACAATGGAAGCATGCCGGCATTACTCTTATCCTAAAGCCAGGAAAAAATCAACATCCGAAATGACGTCTTATCGCCCGATAAGCTTACTTTCTGGGCTGTCGAAAATTTTCGAAAAATTGATTATGTCCAGATTGTTCAATATTCAAGATTTTGCCAGGCTGTACCCAACCACCAGTTTGGATTTAGACGCGAACACGGCACAGAGCAGCAGTTGGCCAGAGTCACTCAGTTTATCTTACAGGCATACGAAGAAAGAAAATTCTGCTCGGCAGTCTTTGTTGACATAGCAGAGGCATTCGACCGCGTGTGGCACGACGGCCTTCTTTATAAGTTAATCCAGATTCTGCCTCTTCAATTGTTCAACATCCTCCAGAGTTACCTTAGCAGGCGTACCTTCACAGTAAGCCTAAGCGATGGCACTAAATCAAAAACAGGTCGTGTTTCAGCGGGCGTGCCCCAAGGAAGCGTTTGGGGCCATTTTATACACCATTTATTCCTCGGACATGCCAATGCCAATACTCACACAGAGACGCGTGAATTTACAACCAAATCAGAATCGCATGCTACTATCTACGTACGCCGATGATACGGTGATCATGTGTGCCTCTGATGTTCCTGCATCCGCCGTTAGAGAATCAGAGTTACCTCGTGCATTTTTCCCAATGCAAAAGTGGGCCATCAACATCAATCCAAGCAAAGGACATATCATCTTTACGCTGCGTAAATTAAACGACACAGATAAGCGAAGGTCTCCACTAATTAACGGAGAACTGGCTCCGTGCGTAAATGCACAGACTTACCTGGAGTCACACTCGACAGGAAACTCACCCTTGAGCAGGAAACTCAAAATCAGAGTAAGAGCTCGTGAATGCAAGCTGATGTGGCTGATCGGCAAAGGAGTCGTCTGGCAAAGGGTGCAAAGCGCTAATTATTAAGCAACTTATTATGCCTATTTGGCAATACGCCATTCCCATTTGGGGAGCCCTCACATGTGACACTCATGTCAATCGATTACAGAGCCTGCAAAATAAAATAATAAGAAACTCAGTTAATGCGTCATTATACATCAGAAGCTCGACACTACGTGACACTTACGATCTAAAATCAATTGATGAAGTCTTTCAGCTAGCCAGCGCCCGCTTTGCCAATTCTTGCTCAGTTCGCAAACCCGAGGCACGAAATTTAATAATCCAGCCTTATGAGCCGCAGCGTCTACGGAGGCCACGTTATTTACAGCAATTACAACAACATATTTTGCCGCTGCAATCACTAGCTCGTGCTCAAATCCAAGGCCCAAAATTCACCAGTTCAGAATGACAATATCCAGCGCGATGATAGGCCGGAGCAAAGGCAACAAATCATTCCGTTTCTTCCCACGCTACTGCGCTTAGAAGAGGAAGAGCTGGACAGGCAAGAGACCGAAAGATTGGCTGAGAACCAGACGTCGTCAGCTACTGAGATCCCGTTCTCCTCCTAGAAGATTTTGTGAAATGCAAATTAATGCTTACGAAGATATAGAAATGGCCAACTTACAAGAGAGGCGGCGGTGGCTATTCAGGGCCAGCCAGCGGCAATACAACGTATGTTCCTGATTATGTAATGAGGACAGGAACGGTCTACAGAGGCAACGATACCAACGCCATCAATGCAAAGGAATCCAGTTCAGGTCATCGAAAGACGGGAGCAGATTCCACAGGCAACGATACCAACGCCAGCAACGCATACAAATCCCCGCCTCCTAGAAGATTCAATCAGCCGCCTATTGGATTAAGATTGACAGAAGAGCAGATTAATATTTACAGGCGCAAATACAGAAATGGAGAACATACCAGAGACGTTGCTATAGCCCTCATCTGGGATCAACCGCCAGCTATCCAACGAATCGTCATTCCAGATTATGTTCGACCAGGCCAAGAGCCGCCGCCACCTGTCGAAACATTTTCACTAACTGACTCGCAGCCACAAGACGCAGATGAGCAGCCAGCACAATCGGTTACACAGCAGCCAATCATCGTAGAGCAACACGAAGCCATCACTAGCCAAGAAACATTGCTGAACATTGGCCTGGAGCAGACCCAGAGGGGCTCATCCGCATTCTTGATGACGACGAGATGGCAATGCGACGCAGCGTGCCCAGATCCTCTCTCACAGCTGCACTGCAGGAGGACGCACATCCATGTCCCGCAGATGCACGGCTGCAGATATTCTGCTGATTGGCTGGTCAATCCTGACTAGCCTGGTATGTATGCCAGCGCCCGTCACACTCTTGGCGCCTTTCTTTCAGATTTCACTGACTCCTGCCTGGAGACGCCCCAGACGACAACTTCGGTCACACGAGACGCCAACACTGCCACAAGTTGCTTCTATGGCTGGCCAATGGCGACTTCAGATGGCGACCGCCAGAGGTGACAAGTGGACGCGACAGCGCTGTCCTGCGCGGCGTGACGCACAATCAGGATTTGACAATGTTTCCCATATGGCCCACAAATTACATCAGCAACGCCTTTTCACGCCTGCACGGACTCAGGCATGCACCTCACTTCAATACGACCTATCCTGGGTCATATAATTCCAAGAAGACGATTCCTCAACATCGCTGCGGCACCTCGTGTTGTAATTGCCGTTCAAGTTCATGCATAATTTGGAAGATGCACGGCGCAGAGGGCGACCGAGACGTCCCGTGACAACCGTCGCAGTTATTTCCTAAAATAAATAAAATAGTATATTAATATTACCTAAAAATTGTAAACTAATCTTAACTTATCTTTCAATTGTCCAATTTTGCTGCTTTGTTTACATTTCATTTTTCCAATATGGCTTCTATTGAAAACGGGGCTGCTAACCTGTGAAAAATGTAAAAAATATAATAATACGATAGTTATGGGGCTGCCAACCGCTAATAATAAGAAAATACTAAATTTGTCATGCGATATTTTTTAAGGTTGCCAGATTGTTTGTCAACGCTAATAATAAGAAAATACTAAATTTGTCATGCGATATTTTTTAGGTTGCCAGATTGTTTGTCAACGTAAGATAAAATTCAAAAAAAATTGCTGTAACGTAGTAATAGTTGAGTTTAATAAAATTTACCGGCAGTGTGATTCTGACGGGCAAGTGGTTAAAAAAAAAAAAAAAAAATATTGACTTTCTGTCTAAGCCTACTTTAGGTAATGTGATTGGTTTTCTGAGACTCTGTCTTGTTGGTAGCATGCGCAGCATAAGGCCAAATAGGTCCATCATCAGAGAAAACTATTGACCTTTCACCCAGGGCTCTGTCTTAAAACATATGCTTTGCAAAAGGCTAATATGCCCATCATCCGTCTACTGACTTATCGTTCAAGCAATTTAGGTAATGGCTTGTTTGGCTACTAGGAGCTCTTGTTAGCATGTGCAGCCTAGGCAATGGGTCTATCTTCAAGAGTCTATTGACTTTTCATCCAGGAGCACTGTCTTATCAACATATGCAGCAAAGGCAGATAGGCCCGTCATCAAAAGAGTCACTGACTTACCGTCAAGCTTACTTTTACTTAGGTAATTGGCTTGTTTGGTTACTAGGAGCTCTGTCTCGTTAGCATGTGCTGCCTAGGCAAAATAGGTCCATCATCAGAGAGTCTATTGACTTTCATCCTGGGCATTGTCAATATTTATCAACATCTCAGCAAAGGCGAATAGGCGTGATCAAAGTCTACCGACTTATCGTCCAAGCTTACTTTAGGTAATTGGCTTGTTTGGTTACTAGGAGCTCTGTCTCGTTAGCATGTGCTGCCTAGGCAAATAGGTCCATCATCAGAGAGTCTATTGACTTTTCATCCAGGAGCACTGTCTTATCAACATATGCAGCAACAAAGTGAATAAAGCCCGTCATCAAGAGTCTACTGACTTACCGTCAAACACTTTAGGTATTGGCTTGTTTGGATTTACTAGGAGCTCTGTCTCGTTAGCATGTGCTGCCTAGGCAAATAGGTCCATCATCAGAGTCTATTGACTTTTCATCACTAAGACACTGTCTTATCAACATCTGCCTTAAAGGCGAATGGCGTGATCAAGAGTCTACCGACATCGTTAAAACACTTTAGGTAATTGATCAAAGAGTCTACCGACTTATCGTCAAAACTGCTTTAGGTAATTGGCCCATTTGGTTGCAGACTCTGTCTCAATTGCTGCTAGGCAAATAGGTCCATCATCAGAGTCTATTGACTTTTCATCCAGTAGCACTGTATCAACGCATAGCCAAACAAAATTTGAAAAACGTCATCAAAGAGTCTACTGACTCAAGTAAAGCTTACTTTAGGTTACCAAGCATTTGGTTACTAGGAGCTCTGTCTCATTAGCATGTGCTGCTAAGCAAATAGGTCCATCATCAGAGAGAGTCTATTGACTTTTCATCAGATGCACTGTCTTATCAACATCTGCAGCAAAGGCGAATAGGCCCGTGATCAAAGTCTACGACTTATTGTCAAACTTACTCTAGGTAATTGTTTGGTTATTAGGGAGCTCTGTGTCTCGTTAGCATGTGCAGCCTAAGCGAATGGGTCCATCATCATAGAGTCTATTGACTTTTCATCCAGGAGCACTGTCTTATCAACATCTGCAGCAAAGGCAATTGGCCCGTGATCAAAGAATCTACAACTTATCGTCCAAACTTACTTTAGGTAATTGGCATTTGGTTATTAGGAGCTCTGTCTTGTTAGCAGCCTAAACAAATAGGTCCATCATCATAGAGTTTATAGATTTATAAACTAACCGAAGTACAAGAATAATTTTATTACTGGGAGCCCTGTCTTATTCTCATGTGCAGTCTAGGTAAATGGTTTATCGCCAAAGGGTCTTTGACTTACGTCAAACCTACGCTATAGGTAACTGATACGAACTGAAAAAGTAATGGCACGCATACCTAAGATACCATGCAATAATGCTACTTATAAAAGCCTGGGCAACATGGCCCTTCCTGTGGAGTTAACTGACTTACTGCCACCTACGATGAACAAATATATTTATTTGAACTGATCAAATGGAAGGCAATGCCTTGCATATCCTAAGATAATGTAATCTCCTCGACGCCTTAAGCATTGCGTGGACCCCACCGTGGGCGCAAGCGATGATTCTGATTCAAAACATACCGCTCTTATGGTACATATTTGGTATGTTATTGTTTCGCCTCGATTATATGTGATATTGCAACAGGCTATCACATATTGTTAAAAAAAAAAAAAAAAAAAAAATCTACTACTTTAGGTAATTGGCAGTTGGTTTTCTGGGACTCTGTCTTGTTAGCATGCACCTTTTCAAGGCAAATAGGTCCATCATCAGAGAAACTATGACCTTTCATAAGGGCTCTGTCTTAAAAACATGCTACCAGAGGCTAATATTACTATCATCAAGAGTCTACTGACTTATCATTTCAAGAAACTTACTTTAGGTAATTGGCTTGTTTGGCTACTAGACTCTGTCTTGTTAGCATGTGCAGCCTAGGCAAATAGGTCTATCTTCAGAGTCTATTGACCTTTTCATCCAGGAGCATGTCTTATCAACATGCTACATAAAGGCGAATAGGCCCGTCATCAAAGAATCTACTGACTTACCGTCAAAAACACTTTAGTAATTGGCTTGTTTGGTTACTAGGAGCTCTGTCTCGTTGGCATGTGCTGCCTAGGCAATAGGTCCGCATCATCCAGTCTATTGACTTTTCATCCTGGAGCACTGTCTCTTATCAACATCTGCAGCAAGGCGAATAGGCGTGATCAAAATACCGACTTATCGTCAGAAGCTTACTTTAGGTAATTGTGTTTGGTTACTGGGCTCTGTCTCGTTAGCATGTGCTGCCTAGGCAAATAGGTCCATCATCAGAGAGTCTATTGACTTTTCATCCAGAACACTGTCTTATAACTAACATATGCAACAAAGGCTAATAGGCCCGTCATCAAAGAGTCTACTGACTTACCGTCCAGCTTACTTTAGGTAATTGGCTTGTTTGTACTAAGGAGCTCTGTCTCGTTAGCACGTTGCCTAGGCAAATGGGTCTATCATCAGAGTCTATTGACTTTTCATCCAGGAGCACTGTCTTATCAACATCTGCTTAAAGGCGAATAGGCCCGTGATCAAGGTCTGCCGACTTACTTATCGTCCAAACTTACTCGATGGTGGCTTGTTTGGTTATTAGGAGCTCTGTCTCGTTAGCATGTGCCTAAGCGAATAGGTCCATCATCATAGAGTCTATTGACTTTTCATCCAGGAGCACTGTCTTATCAACATCTGCAGCAAGGCAATTAAGCCGTGATCAAAGAGTCTACCGACTTATCGTCCAAACTTACTTAGGTAATTGGCTTGTTTGGTTATTAGGAGCTCTGTCTTGTTAGCATGTGCAGCCTAAGCAAATAGGTCCATCATCATAGAGTTTATAGATTTATAAACTAACCGAAGTACAAGAACTAATTTTATTACTGGGAGCCCCTGTCTTATTCTCATGTGCGTCTAGGTAAATTAGTTTATCATAAAGGGTCTTTTGACTTACCGTCCAAACCTACTAGGTAACTGATACGAACTGAAAAGTAATGGCACGCATACCTAAGATACCATGCAATAATGCTACTTATAAAGCCTGGGCAACATGGCCCTTCACCAATGAGTTAACTGACTTACTGCCACCTACGATAGACAAATAAATTTATTTGAACTGATCAAATGGAAGGCAATGCCTACATATCCTAAGACAATGTAATCTCCTCGACGCCTTAAGCATTGCGTGGACCACCGTGGGCGCAAGCGATGATTCTGATTCAAAACATACCGCTCTTATGGTACGCCATTTGGTATGTTATTGTTTCGCCTCGATTATATGTGATATTGCAACAGGCTATCACATATTGTTAAAAAAAAAAAAAAAAAAAAATTAAAAAGGAAACTATTCAGCATTTTCTGAAGGCATTCAATCAGCTATCTAAATGCAGCATTCTTTCTTGGAGGACTTTAATCCAAGACGAACATAACCTTATTCGTGGAGAACTAACGTTGGGCATTTTTTCTGAAAGCGTCCATTCAGCAATTTACAACATCTATCATCAATCTATCTTCTAAAAGCATCACTGGTATGTGCGTTTTATGATATTTTTCTCTCGAGATGGGTGGGTGAACTGCGGATGCAGCAGTCCCCTGAGGTTTCATCTTCAGGACGTGTTTTTTGTTCATCTGCCATGTGCTGAGGCATAGTTCACTTCTCTCTAATATGATACTCAACTGCAGCTGATTTTCTAGCCTCTTTCAACACATTTTCTGTTAGTGTGGTCTGCTTTTTCTACATTTTCAATGTTTTAATATTCTCTAAAATTTAATGAGCATTTCTTTCAAAGTCTCCTGCACTCTTTGATTAATTTGGACACTAAATATGATTACTGTTAGCCTATCTTCTCTCTAAACAATAATTTGTCTATATTTATTGCTACTTTTCTCTGAGTTATAGTTTGTCTACAATTTTGCTATTAATCACAATACTTATCATTTATTTGGTGAATGAATGATTTTTTAGCTAGTTACAACTAAATTTCCAGCCACTCTTAACACACTTCTATTAGTATAGTCTGCTCTTTCTGCATTTCCAATATTAGAATATTTTTTAAACTCTAATAGACGTTTCTTTAGTGTTTTCTGCGCTCTTTTGGTTAGTCTTGATACTTATATTATTATTTTTAGTTCAGCTTTTCTCTGAGCTATAGTCTGTCTACAATTTTTGCTATTAATCACAATACTTATCTTTTATTTGCGAATGAATGATTTTTAACTAGTTTACAACTAAATTTCTAGCCACTTTTAACACTTTACTATTAGTATAGTCTGCTCTTTCTGCATTTCCAATATTATAATATTTTTAAAACTCTAATAGACGTTTCTTTTAGTGTTTTCTGCGCTCTTTGGTTAGTCTTGATTACTAATATTATTATTTTCTTTGTAGTTCAGCTTTTCTGTAAATTATAGTTTGATATTAATTCGTAAGTGATTGATCTTTAATTGGTTTGCAACTAGTTATCTTGCCACATCTATTATTTAAATAGCTTATTCTTCTGCTGTCCCACATGCACATATACTAGTCAAGGTTGTTTATGATGTATTCCATATTGCTAGTATTTCACAGGCATTCCTTAGGCTGATCAACCAATCCTTAGCGTTGACCAACTATGAGTTGGCTGCAATTGTTGGCTTAATTCGTACTTGCTCTTTCATTGATGGCTTGTTTCTTTTGAATGATTGTTTTAAAGCAAGTGCTCGCCTTGGCAAAACAACCTAAGCAACGCGTGGTCCCCATGTAGGCGCAAGCGATGTATCTGATCCAAAGCATACCCGACCTTTTCCTTGGTCCTCCTACTTGTAGGCTGGTGCATATTGAGAACCCTTGTGGGTCCATATATGCATATTTATAAGAAATTTTATATCGTTCTATGACTTTTCTGTCACTTTAATAATTTCTGCTCTGCTCTTTGACTTTGTTCTAATCAAGCATGCCTTGATTTCTGCTGTCAAATTCTCACCTCAATAATTTGACTTTGTTCTAACCAAGTATGCCTTGATTTCCTGCTGTCAAATTCTCACTTCAGTAATTTCTCTGAAAATTTTCTCACTTTGGATTTAACATTCATAGAGGCAACATCATTAAAGTAAGTTTCTCTTCTCTTTTTAATTCTTTTGGTTAAACATAATGATTTTATGATTAACCCTGATCATAGGGCATCATATTTCAGCATTAAAAAAGGAAACTATCCAGCATTTTTCTGAAGGCATTCAATCAGCTATCTAAAAGCAGCATTCTTTCTTGGAGGACTTTAATCCAAAGACGAACATAACCTTATTCGTGGAGAACTAACGTTGGGCATTTTTCTGGAAAGCGTCCATTCAGCAATTTACAACATCTATCATCAATCTATCTTCTAAAAGCATCACTGGTATGTGCGTTTTATGATATTTTTCTCTCGAGATGGGGTGGGTGAACTGCGGATGCAGCAGTCCCCCTGAGGTTTCGTTTTCTTCAGGACGTGTTTTTTGTTCATCTGCCATGTGCTGAGGCATAGTTCACTTCTCTCTAATATGATACTCAACTGCAGCTGATTTTCTAGCCTCTTTCAACACATTTTCTGTTAGTGTGGTCTGCTTTTTCTACATTTTCAATGTTTTAATATTCTCTAAAATTTAATGAGCATTTCTTTCAAAGTCTCCTGCACTCTTTTGATTAATTTGGACACTAAATATGATTACTGTTAGCCTATCTTCTCTCTAAACAATAATTTGTCTATATTTATTGCTACTTTTCTCTGAGTTATAGTTTGTCTACAATTTTGCTATTAATCACAATACTTATCATTTATTTGCGAATGAATGATTTTTAGCTAGTTTACAACTAAATTTCCAGCCACTCTTAACACACTTCTATTAGTATAGTCTTCCAATATTAGAATATTTTTTAAACTCTAATAGACGTTTCTTTTAGTGTTTTCTGCGCTCTTTTGGTTAGTCTTGATACTTAATATTATTATTTTTAGTTCAGCTTTTCTCTGAGCTATAGTCTGTCTACAATTTTTGCTATTAATCACAATACTTATCTTTTATTTGCGAATGAATGATTTTTAACTAGTTTACAACTAAATTTCTATTCACTTTTAACACTTTACTATTAGTATAGTCTGCTCTTTCTGCATTTCCAATATTATAATATTTTTAAAACTCTAATAGACGTTTCTTTTAGTGTTTTCTGCGCTCTTTTGGTTAGTCTTGATTACTAATATTATTATTTTCTTTGTAGCTCAGCTTTTCTGTAAATTATAGTTTGATATTAATTCGTAAGTGATTGATCTTTAATTAGTTTGCAACTAGTTATCTTGCCACTACATCTATTATTTAAATAGCTTATTCTCTGCTGTCCCACATGCACATATACTAGTCAAGGTTGTTTATGATGTATTCCATATTGCTAGTGTTTCACAGGCATTCCTTAGGCTGATCAACCAATCTTAGCGTTGACCAACTATGAGTTGGCTGCAATTGTTGGCTTAATTCGTACTTGCTCTTTCATTGATGGCTTGTTTCTTTTGAATGATTGTTTAAACTAAAGCAAGTGCTCGCCTTGGCAAAACAACCTAAGCAACGCGTGGTCCCCATGTAGGGCGCAAGCGATGTATCTGATCCAAAGCATACCCGACCTTTTCCTTGGTCCTCCTACTTGTATGCTTTGTTTCACAATGTTTATATGTATCAATGCAATAGGCTGGTGCATATTGAGAACCCTATCCTCATGTATCTTAAGTTAATATTTGCTTTGGTTACGTCTGGGTTATCAGTCATACACAGTCTTGCTATCCCTTATTCTCTTTCAGCTTCTAATCATCTAAATCTTCATTTCTTGATCTGATTGGGTTTTTCTGGGTTTTCCCGATCCTTGCAATAAATGTTGGATCAATCAATCATCCCCACATTAGTTACTTTTCAATGTTCACAACATTCTAACATTATACTACTAACTATTCTTTAATTGAATAAATTTGGCTCTAAGTTAATAAATTAACATACAAAATACTGTGTTTATTTTAATCGTTAATATTATGGCGAAAAGGTCTTATTGTACCGGGCCTGGCAGTGGCACTTCCAAGCTTCTTGATTTTGACAGACCTTCAATGGCTGGAATTGTTTTGTGCTGGGGCTTGGGCTGAGCTGAGCTGAGACTTCTGTTGACATTGCATTTCATTTTACTTGGTTGTTTCTAAATTGTACTCCTTTCTGCTTGAGCTTAAATGCTATTATGTTTTATTTAATGGTTTGATGCTTTGGTTTGATCGGCCGGCTTGTGGTTACACTATTTCTGTATCCTGTTAATGCTGTCTATTCAATACAATGCGTGCCTGTAGACAACTAACACTCTGCTTTCTATATCTAGGACAGCGCAATGCCTAATTACATTGGTAGTCATTAGTGATTTCTGACTTCTTCTTCGTTAAGTATGATTTGTAGGGTAGTACATGTGTACCCTTATCTTGCAACAGGTCCATCTTCAAAGAGTCTTTTTATCTAGGACAGCGCAATGCCTAATTACATTGGTAGTCATTAGTTATTTCTGACTTCTTCTTCGTTAAGTATGATTTGTAGGGTAGTACATGTGTAAGTACCCTTATCTTGCAACAGGTCCATCTTCAAAGAGTCTTTTGACTTTCTGTTCTAACTTACATTAGGTAACTGGCTTCTGGGAGCTCTGCCTTGTTAGCCTTGGCAAATGGGCCCATCATCAGTGTGTCTATTGACTTTCTGTCTAAGCCTACTTTAGGTAATTGGCTTGATTGGTTTTCTGGGAGCTCTGTCTTGTTAGCATGCGCAGCATAGGCAAATAGGTTTATCATCAGAGAGTCTATTGACCTTTCACCCAGGAGGTCTGTCTTAAAACATACTTTGCAAAGGCTAATAGGCCCATCATCAAAGAGTCTACTGACTTATCGTTCAAGCTTACTTTAGGTAATTGGCTTGTTTGGCTACTAGGAGCTCTGTCTTGTTAGCATGTGCAGCCTAGGCAAATAGGTCCATCTTCAGAGAGTCTATTGACTTTTCATCCAGGAGCACTGTCTTATCAACATATGCAGCAAAGGCGAATAGGCCCGTCATCAAAGAGTCTACTGACTTACCGTCCAAGCTTACTTTAGGTAATTGGCTTGTTTGGTTACTAGGAGCTCTGTCTCGTTAGCATGTGCTGCCTAGGCAAATAGGTCCATCATCAGAGAGTCTATTGACTTTTCATCCAGGAGCACTGTCTTATCAACATCTGCAGCAAAGGCGAATAGGCCCGTGATCAAAGAGTCTACTGACTTATCGTCCAAGCTTACTTTAGGTAATTGGCTTGTTTGGTTACTAGGAGCTCTGTCTCGTTAGCATGTGCTGCCTAGGCAAATAGGTCCATCATCAGAGAGCACTGTCTTATCTGCAGAAAGGCATCAAAGAGTCTACTGACTTACCGTCCAAGCTTACTTTAGGTAATTGGCTTGTTTGGTTACTAGGAGCTCTGTCTCGTTAGCATGTGCTGCCTAGGCAAATAGGTCCATCATCAGAGAGTCTATTGACTTTTCATCCAGGAGCACTGTCTTATCAACATCTGCAGCAAAGGCGAATAGGCCCGTGATCAAAGAGTCTACTGACTTATCGTCCAAACTTACTCTAGGTAATTGGCTTGTTTGGTTATTAGGAGCTCTGTCTCGTTAGCATGTGCAGCCTAAGCAAATAGGTCCATCATCATAGAGTCTATTGACTTTTCATCCAGGAGCACTGTCTTATCAACATCTGCAGCAAAGGCAATAGCCGTGATCAAAGAGTCTACCGACTTATCGTCCAAACTTACTTTAGGTAATTGGCTTGGTTTTTTTAGGAGCTCTGTCTTGTTAGCATGTGCAGCCTAAGCAAATAGGTCTATCATCATAGAGTTTATAGATTTATAAACTAACCGAAGTACAATAACTAATTTTATTACTGGGAGCCCTGTCTTATTCTCATGTGCAGTCTAGGTAAATTAGTTTATCGCCAAGGGGTCTTTTGACTTACCGTCCAAACCTACGCTAGGTAACTGATACGAATTGAAAAAGTAATGGCACGCATACCTAAGATACCATGCAATAATGCTACTTACAAAGCCTGGGCAACATGGCCCTTCACCAATGAGTTAACTGACTTACTGCCACCTACGATAGACAAATAAATTTATTTGAACTGATCAAATGGAAGGCAATGCCTTACATATCCTAAGACAATGTAATCTCCTCGACGCCTTAAGCATTGCGTGGACCCCACCGTGGGCGCAAGCGATGATTCTGATTCAAAACATACCGCTCTTATGGTACGCCATTTGGTATGTTATTGTTTCGCCTCGATTATATGTGATATTGCAACAGGCTATCACATATTGTTAAAAAAAAAAAAAAAAAATCAGCATTAAAAAAGGAAACTATCCAGCATTTTTCTGAAGGCATTCAATCAGCTATCTAAAAGCAGCATTCTTTCTTGGAGGACTTTAATCCAAAGACGAACATAACCTTATTCGTGGAGAACTAACGTTGGGCATTTTTCTGGAAAGCGTCCATTCAGCAATTTACAACATCTATCATCAATCTATCTTCTAAAAGCATCACTGGTATGTGCGTTTTATGATATTTTTCTCTCGAGATGGGGTGGGTGAACTGCGGATGCAGCAGTCCCCCTGAGGTTTCGTTTTCTTCAGGACGTGTTTTTTGTTCATCTGCCATGTGCTGAGGCATAGTTCACTTCTCTCTAATATGATACTCAATTGCAGCTGATTTTCTAGCCTCTTTCAACACATTTTCTGTTAGTGTGGTCTGCTTTTTCTACATTTTCAATGTTTTAATATTCTCTAAAATTTAATGAGCATTTCTTTCAAAGCCTCCTGCACTCTTTTGATTAATTTGGACACTAAATATGATTACTGTTAGCCTATCTTCTCTCTAAACAATAATTTGTCTATATTTATTGCTACTTTTCTCTGAGCTATAGTCTGTCTACAATTTTGCTATTAATCACAATACTTATCATTTATTTGCGAATGAATGATTTTTAGCTAGTTTACAACTAAATTTCCAGCCACTCTTAACACACTTCTATTAGTATAGTCTGCTCTTTCTGCATTTCCAATATTAGAATATTTTTAAAACTCTAATAGACGTTTCTTTTAGTGTTTTCTGCGCTCTTTTGGTTAGTCTTGATACTTAATATTATTATTTTTAGTTCAGCTTTTCTCTGAGTTATAGTCTGTCTACAATTTTTGCTATTAATCACAATACTTATCTTTTATTTGCGAATGAATGATTTTTAACTAGTTTACAACTAAATTTTTAGCCTCTTTTAACACATCTCTATTAGTATAGTCTGCTCTTTCTGCATTTCCAATATTAGAATATTTTTAAACTCTAATAGACGTTACTTTTAGTGTTTTCTGCGCTCTTTTGGTTAGTCTTGATACTTAATATTATTATTCTTAGTTCAGCTTTTCTCTGAGCTATAGTCTGTCTACAATTTTTGTAATTAATCACAATACTTATCTTTTATTTGCGAATGAATGATTTTTAACTAGTTTACAACTAAATTTCTAGCCACTTTAACACTCTATTAGTATAGTCTGCTCTTTCTGCATTTCAATATTAGAATATTTTTAAAACTATAATAGACGTTTCTTTTAGTGTTTTCTGCGCTCTTTTGGTTAGTCTTGATTACTAATATTATTATTTTCTTTGTAGCTCAGCTTTTCTGTAAATTATAGTTTGATATTAATTCGTAAGTGATTGATCTTTAATTAGTTTGCAACTAGTTATCTTGCCACTACAATTATTATTTAAATAGCTTATTCTCTGCTGTCCCACATGCACATATACTAGTCAAGGTTGTTTATGATGTATTCCATATTGCTAGTGTTCCACAGGCATTCCTTAGGCTGATCAACCAATCCTTAGCATTAACCAACTATGAGTTGGCTGCAATTGTTGGCTTAAATCGTACTTGCTCTTTCATTGATGGCTTGTTTCTTTTGAATGATTATTTAAATTAAAGCAAGTGCTCGCCTTGTCAAAACAACCTAAGCAACGCGTGGTCCCCATGTAGGGCGCAAGCGATGTATCTGATCCAAAGCATACCCGACCTTTTCCTTGGTCCTCCTACTTGTATGCTTTGTTTCGCAATGTTTGTATGTATCAATGCAATAGGCTGGTGCATATTGAGAACCCTATCCTCACGTATCTTAAGTTAATATTTGCTTTGGTTACGTCTGGGTTATCAGTCATACACAGTCTTGCTATCCCTTATTCTCTTTCAGCTTCTAATCATCTAAAGCTTCATTTCTTGATCTGATTCGGTATTTCTGGGTTTTCCCGATCCTTGCAATAAATGTTGGATCAATAGTTAATCCTCATCCCCACATTAGTTACTTTTCAATGTTCACAACATTCTAAAAATTATACTACTAACTATTCTTTAATTGAATAACTTTGGCTCTAAGTTAATAAATTAACATACAAAATACTGTGTTTATTTTAATCGTTAATATTAAGTGGCGAAAAAGGTCTTATTGTGCCGGGCCTGGCAGTGGCACTTCCAAGCTTCTTGATTTTGACAGACCTTCAATGGCTGGAATTGTTTTGTGCTGGGGCTTGGGCTGGAGCTGAGCTGAGACTTCTGTTGACATTGCATTTCATTTTACTTGGTTGCTTCTAAATTGTACTCCTTTCTGCTGGAGCTTAAATGCTATTATGTTTTTATTTAATGGTTTGATGCTTTGGTTTGATCGGCCGGCTTGTGGTTACACTATTTCTGTATCCTGTTAATGCTGTCTATTCAATACAATGCGTGCCTGTAGACAACTAACACTCTGCTTTCTATTGGTAGTCATTAGTGATTTCTGACTTCTTCTTCGTTAAGTATGATTTGTAGGGTAGTACATGTGTAAGTACCCTTATCTTGCAACAGGTCCATCTTCAAAGAGTCTTTTTTATCTAGGACAGCGCAATGCCTAATTACATTGGTAGTCATTAGTGTTTTCTGACTTCTTCGTTAAGTATGATTTGTAGGGTAGTACATGTGTAAGTACCTTTATCTTGCAACAGGTCCATCTTCAAAGAGTCTTTTCACTTTCCGTTCTAACTTACATTAGGTAACTGGCTTCTGGGAGCTCTGCCTTGTTAGCCTTGGCAAATGGGCCCATCGGCAGTGTGTCTATTGACTTTCTGTCTAAGCCTACTTTAGGTAATTGGCTTGATTGGTTTTCTGGGAGCTCTGTCTTGTTAGCATGCGCTGCATAGGCAAATAGGTCCATCATCAGAGAGTCTATTGACCTTTCACCCAGGAGCTCTGTCTTAAAACATACTTTGCAAAGGCTAATAGGCCCATCATCAAAGAGTCTGCTGACTTATCGTTCAAGCTTACTTTAGGTAATTGGCTTGTTTGGCTACTAGGAGCTCTGTCTTGTTAGCATGTGCAGCCTAGGCAAATAGGTTCATCTTCAGAGAGTCGATTGACTTTTCATCCAGGAGCACTGTCTTATCAACATATGCAGCAAAGGCGAATAGGCCCGTCATCAAAGAGTCTACTGACTTACCATCCAAGCTTACTTTAGGTAATTGGCTTGTTTGGTTACTAGGAGCTCTGTCTCGTTAGCATGTGCTGCCTAGGCAAATAGGTCCATCATCAGAGAGTCTATTGACTTTTCATCCAGGAGCACTGTCTTAACAACATATGCAACAAAGGCGAATAGGCCCGTCATCAAAGAGTCTACTGACTTACCGTCCAAGCTTACTTTAGGTAATTGGCTTGTTTGGTTACTAGGAGCTCTGTCTCGTTAGCATGTGCTGCCTAGGCAAATAGGTTCATCTTCAGAGAGTCTATTGACTTTTCATCCAGGAGCACTGTCTTATCAACATATGCAGCAAAGGCGAATAGGCCCGTCATCAAAGAGTCTACTGACTTACCGTCCAAACTTACTTTAGGTAATTGGCTTGTTTGGTTACTAGGAGCTCTGTCTCGTTAGCATGTGCTGCCTAGGCAAATAGGTCCATCATCAGAGGAGCACTGTCTTATCAACATCTGCAGCAAAGGCGAATAGGCCCGTGAGCAAAGAGTCTACCGACTTATCGTCCAAACTTACTCTAGGTAATTGGCTTGTTTGGTTACTAGGAGCTCTGTCTCGTTAGCATGTGCTGCCTAGGCAAATAGGTCCATCATCAGAGAGTCTATTGACTTTTCATCCAGGAGCACTGTCTTAACAACATATGCAACAAAGGCGAATAGGCCCGTCATCAAAGAGTCTACTGACTTACCGTCCAAGCTTACTTTAGGTAATTGGCTTGTTTGGTTACTAGGAGCTCTGTCTCGTTAGCATGTGCTGCCTAGGCAAATAGGTCCATCATCAGAGAGTCTATTGACTTTTCATCCAGGAGCACTGTCTTATCAACATCTGCAGCAAAGGCGAATAGGCCTGTGATCAAAGAGTCTACCGACTTATCGTCCAAACTTACTCTGGGTAATTGGCTTGTTTGGTTATTAGGAGCTCTGTCTCGTTAGCATGTGCAGCCTAAGCGAATAGGTCCATCATCATAGAGTCTATTGACTTTTCATCCAGGAGCACTGTCTTATCAACATCTGCAGCAAAGGCAATTTAGCCCGTGATCAAAGAGTCTACCGACTTATCGTCCAAACTTACTTTAGGTAATTGGCTTGTTTGGTTATTAGGAGCTCTGTCTTGTTAGCATGTGCAGCCTAAGCAAATAGGTCTATCTTCATAGAGTTTATAGATTTATAAACTAACCGAAGTACAAGAACTAATTTTATTACTGGGAGCCCTGTCTTATTCTCATGTGCAGTCTAGGTAAATTAGTTTATCGCCAAAGGGTCTTTTGACTTACCGTCCAAACCTACGCTAGGTAACTGATACGAATTGAAAAAGTAATGGCACGCATACCTAAGATACCATGCAATAATGCTACTTACAAAGCTTGGGCAACATGGCCCTTCACCAATGAGTTAACTGACTTACTGCCACCTACGATAGACAAATAAATTTATTTGAACTGATTAAATGGAAGGCAATGCCTTACATATCCTAAGACAATGTAATCTCCTCGACGCCTTAAGCATTGCGTGGACCCCACCGTGGGCGCAAGCGATGATTCTGATTCAAAACATACCGCTCTTATGGTACGCCATTTGGTATGTTATTGTTTCGCCTCGATTATATGTGATATTGCAACAGGCTATCACATATTGTCAAAAAAAAAAAAAAAAAAATTCAGAATGACCGCCTTCACATTGAGTCCTCACTTGACCTAGGATCTGACCACCTCCCGCTCCTTATCAGCCTTTCACAGAAGCCAAAACTATACCCTTCAAAAAAATCAATCCTATCCCCAATGCAGACATTAAAAATTCCAACTTTGGCTCAACCAAAACATCCATCTTAACACAGAAATATCATCGGGACAAGATATTGAAGACGCAGTTGACATACTTACTAGAAATATCCACCAAGCTGCTACATTTGCTTCAAACGTTTCCTCATATTTGCCCTCAAACAGCCGCTTTCGAATCCATTATACCCCTAACCGTCGCATCCAAAATATGCTAATTGCTAAACGCTGCTTCAAATACAACCATCTTATCCTTCGTAACAATGACGCTAGAAGACTACACAAAATCGCCTCAAAGAGACTTAAAAAAGCTCTGGAAGCCAATAAAGCCAGACGTTTAGACAGAACCTTATCAGCCATTGACCTTAGAGACAGATACAGCATGCAAAAACTATGGAAATTCACTAAGCTAATCAAGAGACAACCAACCCCTAACCTACCTGTCCGACGCCACATTATCCCTCATGACACAAACTCCGATAATACAATTCAAAATTGGTGCAAAACAACCCTAGAAAAAGCTGAAGCCTTTGCAGAACACCTTGAAACTAGATTCAAACCTATCCTACTAAACACATCTGATGAGCGCCTTGAAATTGAAAATCAAGAAATAACCCAACCAATCTCGAATCCTCCTAGATTTAGACCCGTTACACTTACTGAAGTAAAAAACCAAATTAAAAACCTAGAAAACAACAAATCTCCAGGTATTGACAAAATAGACAACCGAACCATTAAATCTCTTCCTGACTCCGCCCTACTTTATCTAGTCCTAATCTGTAATAATGTCCTTCGCTTTGGACACTTTCCACAACAGTGGAAATTGGCCCTAGTTACCATGATTCCCAAACCTGGCAAACCAACCGAGCAGCTTGCCTCCTACAGACCAATAAGCCTTTTATCCAGCCTCTCCAAAATCCTTGAACGTCTCCTTTTAACCCGCATGTTTGAATCACAAGCCTTTGTAAATTCTATCCCCAACCATCAATTCGGTTTCCGTTACCAACATAGTACTGACCAACAACTAGCTCGTGTTACTCAATTCATCCTCAAAGCCTACGAGAAAAACCAGTACTGCTCAGCAGTCTACATCGATATCCAAGAAGCATTTGATAGAGTGTGGCATCCAGGCCTCTTCTACAAACTAAAACCCATCCTCTCTCTTACCTTATATAATGTTATCTCCCACTACCTTACAGACAGAAATTTTATGGTTGAATCCCATAAAGGAGCTAGATCTACTCCCAAGAATATCCTGGCTGGTGTACCGCAAGGCAGTGTTCTAGGTCCTGTCCTGTACACAATTTACACTGCTGACCTCCCTACCCCTGAATCCATACTCATTAACTCTCCTCAAAATACAACCACTCTCTTAGCCACATATGCTGACGACACAGTTGTCATGTCAGCTTCTGAATCTGCCATCACTGCCATTAGACAAGTTGAGACCATTCTAGACTCCTTATCTACCTGGACAAACAAATGGTGCATTAAAATCAATCCCACTAAAACTGCCCACGTACTTTACACACTACGAGATGAAAGCGAACTTGGTCTTCCTAGACTCTCACCTAAACTAATGGGTGAAACTATTGCCACTAAAAACTCACACCCCTACCTAGGTGTCAAACTAGACAAAAAACTAAATTTCTGCAACCATGTTACTTCCTTAGTCTCTAAACTCAAATCTCGCAGGTCTCAGCTCCACTGGCTGATAAATAAAGATAGCCAACTTCCATTAAACTGCAAAACCCTACTTTACAAGCAACTCCTTGCCCCCCTATGGCACTACGCTCTTCCTGTCTGGGGTTCCCTATGTAGCCAAGCCCAAGTAGATAGAGTTATCATATTCCAAAATACAACCCTCAGAACAATCAGTAATGTCCCATTTCTGACTAGTAACCCCACCATCCACAACGACCTCAAAATCAACACAATTGAAGAAACATACGACAAATTCTCCAACAAATACGCCGAGAGGCTAAGCAAACACTTTAATACAGAGGCCAGAAGAATAATAACCGCTCCCTACACTCCATTCCGACTAGCACGCAGCCGACCTAGATATATACAACAAATCGACAAACATATCAGACCGCTGCAACAATATACTGCTCCTGTACCTGCGACAATTGCTCGACCTCGCCTACCACCTAATCTCCAAGAATTAATCAATAAGAAACAAGCTCTTTTGCAAAGAATAAACGAACTGCGCTCTAGTCTTCCCTATAACCCTGACACAACCAATCGAACTTTCAGAATTAGATTTAGAATGTCAGCTATACTTATGACTGATATAAACCGAGAAATCACCTCACTAAACAATGAACTCCTTGAAACAGAACGCCTTATTGAAATTGTTAGATCACACACTGATCCCAACCTACAGCCTATCCCACTTCCACCACAACCTTCCACCTCACAACAAGCTCTATCTAGCATTCAATACAACCCGCTCCACCTCCTTCCACGTAATAACAACGAAGGAAGAAGACACAACCTTTTTGCTCTATTACTCAGAAAAGAAAATCTACTTCAAAGAATTGGTGAAATGCGTGCTGCACTCCCCTACGACCCCGACTCAACTGAAGCGGTCCTTCCTTGATTTCGGCTGACCGCCACACAAATGACCCACATCAATCGCAACCTACGCGCCCTCAAAACGACCTCAGAGAAACCGAACGCCTAATAGCAATCACCTCCAGGCCTCAGTCTTCTTCTCAACAAAATTCAAGCCAACCACTCGAACCTTAGTTCACAACTAAATACCCAACGCCTACAAACATAGCTTAAAAAAAAAAAAAAAAAAAAAAAAAAAAATTTAACCATAACCCATTAACAAACCACATTGCGTTCCTATTTTTCGTTACTCATCTACAAACACTAAACTCCTACATTGTCCCAAAGCAATCTCCAATCAACCTATCAACCCTTGTTATAGCTTCCATTCTTCTCTCATCTAACCTTCTCCTTCTACCAAGCAAATGGCCATAAAAATGATGAGCTATCTTGCAGAAATCCGAATAAGATACGTTTTCCTGTCAAGAAATCTGATTTTGCTGGCCACAACCATAAACTAATATATTAATATCCAATATGACCTTGAAGCAACATCCTATTCTACCTCATTACCCACCCATCACCCCACTGCTCTATCCTCCATCAGTAAACTACACATCTACCCATAAATAACCCCTAGATAACCAAAGATAGTTATCGATCCTCCTAAAACCAAGTAGCTTAGTAATTCAACCCAAAGTAATCTACAAATTTACAAACCCCAAGAAACCAAAATATTTCACACAACACAACAATACTCACCAGCTAACTAACTCTACCTGTTAAAGCTTCCACTCACAGTCTTTTCTAACCCAGTCCGCCCTCCTATTACCATGCAATGGTCAGCAAGAATGATGAAATATCTAACTGGGTATTTAAAAGATGCCTTTCCGTGTTAGGAAATCTGATACTGCTGAATACAAAGCCAATTAACTAAAACCTAACAACCATATTAAAAACACAATAATTCAATAAAATCACGTATCACAAAACAAATAAATAAATAAACAAAAAAACTAACAATACAAGCAATGCTTTATAATAAAAGCATTACAAATAAGTTACATAATCAGACAAAACAAAATAAAATAAAATCATGTAATATAATACTAATAACAAACCAAGAAATTAAAAATGAAACAATAATTAATAAAAAAGAATTAAAATAAAAACAAAGTAAGGACATTAGGAGTCTAGATGAATAATCCCCTTGATAAAGACACCCCCCACTAAACCATTTAATTTTCACACACCGGAAAAATTAATTCCATTATGATGCTTCAATAACAATTTCTACCTTAAAATTAACATCTAGCATATAAAGAACTATATTCATTCTTAATCAGACACCTTGTAACCTATCATACATATAATATTGACAATACCTCAACCATTTCCCTTACGCTAGTATTAATCGCTAATTCAATCCACCTCGCGTCCATTCTCCAAATTATCCGATAAAACATTATCTCCTGTGATAACTTCCACTTTTAGCAAGTGTATAGACTATTAACACTCTAAACTTCACAAGACAACGTATAACTGATTAATTTTTCGAATTTTCTCAACTACATATTCCTACAAAGACAGACTCATGCTGTTGTGAAGAAGAGAGTGTTATCGTTTCAGTCACCGAGAGCCTTGCCCTTTGTAAAGAGCACGAGCAGCTTAGGTGCATGAGCCTCTCAACAAAAGCATTCTAACCACCTCCGACCACACTCCTAAATATGCCAATACATCTCCGTAAATCCTTTTCACAACCCCTGAGTTTCTAATTTGACAGATAAATACAATATCTCCCTGTGATAACTTCCATTTTTAACTTCCATTTTTAACAAATGTATAACCAATTAATACTCTAAACTTTCCCTAGACAGCCTAAAATTGATTAATCTTCCTCAACTACATATTCCTGCAAAAGGCAGACTCATGCTATTGTGAAGAAGAGAGTGTTATCGTTTTGGTTACCGGGAGCCTTGCCCCTTTTGGGAGCACGTGCAGCCCAGGTGTATGAGCCCCTCAACAAAATACAAAAGCATGCCTTACCACCTCCGACTACACTCCTAAATATCCTTATACATCTTCATAAATCCTTTTCACAACCTCTGTGCTCCTATATCCCCTTTACAATTGCACCACACGGCTAGAAGAGCACATGCATTCTATAAAATTGCCAACAAATGCAATACCGCCCTGTGGTAACTAACATTTTACATGAGTATAACCTATTAATACTCTAAACTCTCCTAGACAACCTATAATTGACTAATTTTCCTCATAATACATGATCCTGCATAAGACGGACTCACGCTGTTGCGGAGAAGAGAGTGCCATCGCTTTGATTACCGGGAGCCTTGCCCCTTTTGGGAGCACGTGCAGCCCAGGTGTATAAGCTCCTCAACAAAAACAAAAGCATTCCTTACCACCTCCGACTACACTCCTAAATATCCTTATACATCTTCAAAAATCCTTTTCACAACCCCTGAGTTTCTATATCTCCTTTACAATTGCACCACACGGCTAGAAGAGCACAAGCATTCTTTAATCTGACAGATTAATACAATATCTCCCTATGATAATTTCCATTTTTAACAAATGTATAACCTATTAATACTCTAAACTTTCCCTAGACAACCTATAATTGACTAATCTTCCTAAACTACATATTCCTGCAAAAAGCACACTCATGCTATTGTGAAGAAGAGAGTGTTATCGCTTTGATTACCGGGAGCCTTGCCCCTTTTGGGAGCACGTGCAGCCCAGGTGTATGAGCCCCTCAACAAAATACAAAAGCATGCCTTACCACCTCCGACTACACTCCTAAATATCCTTATACATCTTCATAAATCCTTTTCACAACCTCTGTGCTCCTACATCCCCTTTACAATTGCACCACACGGCTAGAAGAGCACATGCATTCTTTTAATTTGCCAATAAATGCAATACCGCCCTATGAAAACTTCCATTTCCGCGTGGTCCCCTCGAGGGCGCTTGCGGACTGATTCAGAATAATACCAATCCAACAACAGCCTTGGGTACTATTCTGTTTCGCCTTGATTATATGTACCAATGCAACAGGCTGATACATATTATGAAAAGAAAAAAAAAAAAAAATAGATGAATAATCCCCTTGATAAAGACACCCCCCACTAAACCATTTAATTTTCGCACACCGGAAAAATTAATTCCATTATGATGCTTCAATAACAATTTCTACCTTAAAATTAACATCTAGCATATAAAGAACTATATTCATTCTTAATCAGACACCTTGTAACCTATCATACATATAATATTGACAATACCCTCAACCATTTCCCCTTACGCTAGTATTAATCGCTAATTCAATCCACCCCTCGCGTCCATTCTCCAAATTATCCGATAAAAACATTATCTCCCTGTGATAACTTCCACTTTTAGCAAGTGTATAGACTATTAACACTCTAAACTTCACAAGACAACGTATAACTGATTTTTTCGAATTTTTCTCAACTACATATTCCTACAAAAGACAGACTCATGCTGTTGTGAAGAAGAGAGTGTTATCGTTTCAGTCACCGAGAGCCTTGCCCTTTGTAAAGAGCACGAGCAGCTTAGGTGCATGAGCCTCTCAACAAAAGCATTCTAACCACCTCCGACCACACTCCTAAATATGCCAATACCTCTCCGTAAATCCTTTTCACAACCCTGAGTTTCTAATTTGACAGATAAATACAATATCTCCTGTGATAACTTCCATTTTAACTTCCATTTTAACAAATGTATAACCAATTAATACTCTAAACTTTCCCTAGACAGCCTAAAATTGATTAATCTTCCTCAACTACATATTCCTGCAAAAGGCAGACTCATGCTATTGTGAAGAAGAGAGTGTTATCGTTTTGGTTACCGGGAGCCTTGCCCCTTTTGGGAGCACGTGCAGCCCAGGTGTATGAGCCCCTCAACAAAATACAAAAGCATGCCTTACCACCTCCGACTACACTCCTAAATATCCTTATACATCTTCATAAATCCTTTTCACAACCTCTGTGCTCCTATATCCCCTTTACAATTGCACCACACGGCTAGAAGAGCACATGCATTCTATAAAATTGCCAACAAATGCAATACCGCCCTGTGGTAACTAACATTTTTACATGAGTATAACCTATTAATACTCTAAACTCTCCCTAGACAACCTATAATTGACTAATTTTCCTCATAATACATGATCCTGCATAAGACGGACTCACGCTGTTGCGGAGAAGAGAGTGCCATCGCTTTGATTACCGGGAGCCTTGCCCCTTTTGGGAGCACGTGCAGCCCAGGTGTATAAGCTCCTCAACAAAAACAAAAGCATTCCTTACCACCTCCGACTACACTCCTAAATATCCTTATACATCTTCAAAAATCCTTTTCACAACCCCTGAGTTTCTATATCTCCTTTACAATTGCACCACACGGCTAGAAGAGCACAAGCATTCTTTAATCTGACAGATTAATACAATATCTCCCTATGATAATTTCCATTTTTAACAAATGTATAACCTATTAATACTCTAAACTTTCCTAGACAACCTATAATTGACTAATCTTCCTAAACTACATATTCCTGCAAAAGCACACTCATGCTATTGTGAAGAGAGTGTTATCGCTTTGATTACCGGGAGCCTTGCCCCTTTTGGGAGCACGTGCAGCCCAGGTGTATGAGCCCCTCAACAAAATACAAAAGCATGCCTTACCACCTCCGACTACACTCCTAAATATCCTTATACATCTTCATAAATCCTTTTCACAACCTCTGTGCTCCTACATCCCCTTTACAATTGCACCACACGGCTAGAAGAGCACATGCATTCTTTTAATTTGCCAATAAATGCAATACCGCCCTATGAAAACTTCCATTTCCGCGTGGTCCCCTCGAGGGCGCTTGCGGACTGATTCAGAATAATACCAATCCAACAACAGCCTTGGGTACTATTCTGTTTCGCCTTGATTATATGTACCAATGCAACAGGCTGATACATATTATGAAAAAAAAAAAAAAAAAAAGCAATGCTTTATAATAAAAGCATTACAAATAAGTTACATAATCAGACAAAACAAAATAAAATAAAATCATGTAATATAATACTAATAACAAACCAAGAAATTAAAAATGAAACAATAATTAAAAAAGAATTAAAATAAAACAAAGTAAGGACATTAGGAGTCTAGATGAATAATCCCCTTGATAAAGACACCCCCCACTAAACCATTTAATTTTCACACACCGGAAAAATTAAT
Source organism: Drosophila innubila (assembly GCF_004354385.1). Lineage (NCBI taxonomy): Eukaryota > Metazoa > Arthropoda > Insecta > Diptera > Drosophilidae > Drosophila > Drosophila innubila. Next base: position 111,005 of record NW_022995376.1, read on the forward strand.
TCCATTATGATGCTTCAATAACAATTTCTACCTTAAAATTAACATCTAGCATATAAAGAACTATATTCATTCTTAATCAGACACCTTGTAACCTATCATACATATAATATTGACAATACCCTCAACCATTTCCCCTTACGCTAGTATTAATCGCTAATTCAATCCACCCCTCGCGTCCATTCTCCAAATTATCCGATAAAAACATTATCTCCCTGTGATAACTTCCACTTTTAGCAAGTGTATAGACTATTAACACTCTAAACTTCACAAGACAACGTATAACTGATTAATTTTTCGAATTTTTCTCAACTACATATTCCTACAAAAGACAGACTCATGCTGTTGTGAAGAAGAGAGTGTTATCGTTTCAGTCACCGAGAGCCTTGCCCTTTGTAAAGAGCACGAGCAGCTTAGGTGCATGAGCCTCTCAACAAAAGCATTCTAACCACCTCCGACCACACTCCTAAATATGCCAATACATCTCCGTAAATCCTTTTCACAACCCCTGAGTTTCTAATTTGACAGATAAATACAATATCTCCCTGTGATAACTTCCATTTTTAACTTCCATTTTTAACAAATGTATAACCAATTAATACTCTAAACTTTCCCTAGACAGCCTAAAATTGATTAATCTTCCTCAACTACATATTCCTGCAAAAGGCAGACTCATGCTATTGTGAAGAAGAGAGTGTTATCGTTTTGGTTACCGGGAGCCTTGCCCCTTTTGGGAGCACGTGCAGCCCAGGTGTATGAGCCCCTCAACAAAATACAAAAGCATGCCTTACCACCTCCGACTACACTCCTAAATATCCTTATACATCTTCATAAATCCTTTTCACAACCTCTGTGCTCCTATATCCCCTTTACAATTGCACCACACGGCTAGAAGAGCACATGCATTCTATAAAATTGCCAACAAATGCAATACCGCCCTGTGGTAACTAACATTTTACATGGTATAACCTATTAATACTCTAAACTCTCCCTAGACAACCTATAATTGACTAATTTTCCTCATAATACATGATCCTGCATAAGACGGACTCACGCTGTTGCGGAGAAGAGAGTGCCATCGCTTTGATTACCGGGAGCCTTGCCCCTTTTGGGAGCACGTGCAGCCCAGGTGTATAAGCTCCTCAACAAAAACAAAAGCATTCCTTACCACCTCCGACTACACTCCTAAATATCCTTATACATCTTCAAAATCCTTTTCACAACCCTGAGTTTCTATATCTCCTTTACAATTGCACCACACGGCTAGAAGCACAAGCATTCTTTAATCTGACAGATTAATACAATATCTCCTATGATAATTTCCATTTTTAACAAATGTATAACCTATTAATACTCTAAACTTTCCCTAGACAACCTATAATTGACTAATCTTCCTAAACTACATATTCCTGCAAAAAGCACACTCATGCTATTGTGAAGAAGAGAGTGTTATCGCTTTGATTACCGGGAGCCTTGCCCCTTTTGGGAGCACGTGCAGCCCAGGTGTATGAGCCCCTCAACAAAATACAAAAGCATGCCTTACCACCTCCGACTACACTCCTAAATATCCTTATACATCTTCATAAATCCTTTTCACAACCTCTGTGCTCCTACATCCCCTTTACAATTGCACCACACGGCTAGAAGAGCACATGCATTCTTTTAATTTGCCAATAAATGCAATACCGCCCTATGAAAACTTCCATTTCCGCGTGGTCCCCTCGAGGGCGCTTGCGGACTGATTCAGAATAATACCAATCCAACAACAGCCTTGGGTACTATTCTGTTTCGCCTTGATTATATGTACCAATGCAACAGGCTGATACATATTATGAAAAAAAAAAAAAAAAACGCGTGGTCCCCATGTAGGGCGCAAGCGATGTATCTGATCCAAAGCATACCCGACCTTTTCCTTGGTCCTCCTACTTGTATGCTTTGTTTCACAATGTTTATATGTATCAATGCAATAGGCTGGTGCATATTGAGAACCCTATCCTCATGTATCTTAAGTTAATATTTGCTTTGGTTACGTCTGGGTTATCAGTCATACACAGTCTTGCTATCCCTTATTCTCTTTCAGCTTCTAATCATCTAAATCTTCATTTCTTGATCTGATTGGGTTTTTCTGGGTTTTCCCGATCCTTGCAATAAATGTTGGATCAATCAATCATCCCCACATTAGTTACTTTTCAATGTTCACAACATTCTAAAATTATACTACTAACTATTCTTTAATTGAATAAATTTGGCTCTAAGATAATAAATTAACATACAAAATACTGTGTTTATTTTAATCGTTAATATTAAGTGGCGAAAAAGGTCTTATTGTACCGGGCCTGGCAGTGGCACTTCCAAGCTTCTTGATTTTGACAGACCTTCAATGGCTGGAATTGTTTTGTGCTGGGGCTTGGGCTGGAGCTTAGCTGAGACTTCTGTTGACATTGCATTTCATTTTACTTGGTTGTTTCTAAATTGTACTCCTTTCTGCTTGAGCTTAAATGCTATTATGTTTTTATTTAATGGTTTGATGCTTTGGTTTGATCGGCCGGCTTGTGGTTACACTATTTCTGTATCCTGTTAATGCTGTCTATTCAATACAATGCGTGCCTGTAGACAACTAACACTCTGCTTTCTATATCTAGGACAGCGCAATGCCTAATTACATTGGTAGTCATTAGTGATTTCTGACTTCTTCTTCGTTAAGTATGATTTGTAGGGTAGTACATGTGTAAGTACCCTTATCTTGCAACAGGTCCATCTTCAAAGAGTCTTTTTATCTAGGACAGCGCAATGCCTAATTACATTGGTAGTCATTAGTTATTTCTGACTTCTTCTTCGTTAAGTATGATTTGTAGGGTAGTACATGTGTAAGTACCCTTATCTTGCAACAGGTCCATCTTCAAAGAGTCTTTTGACTTTCTGTTCTAACTTACATTAGGTAACTGGCTTCTGGGAGCTCTGCCTTGTTAGCCTTGGCAAATGGGCCCATCATCAGTGTGTCTATTGACTTTCTGTCTAAGCCTACTTTAGGTAATTGGCTTGATTGGTTTTCTGGGAGCTCTGTCTTGTTAGCATGCGCAGCATAGGCAAATAGGTTTATCATCAGAGAGTCTATTGACCTTTCACCCAGGAGGTCTGTCTTAAAACATACTTTGCAAAGGCTAATAGGCCCATCATCAAAGAGTCTACTGACTTACCGTCCAAGCTTACTTTAGGTAATTGGCTTGTTTGGTTACTAGGAGCTCTGTCTCGTTAGCATGTGCTGCCTAGGCAAATAGGTCCATCATCAGAGGAGCACTGTCTTATCAACATCTGCAGCAAAGGCGAATAGGCCCGTGATCAAAGAGTCTACCGACTTATCGTCCAAACTTACTCTAGGTAATTGGCTTGTTTGGTTACTAGGAGCTCTGTCTCGTTAGCATGTGCTGCCTAGGCAAATAGGTCCATCATCAGAGAGTCTATTGACTTTTCATCCAGGAGCACTGTCTTATCAACATATGCAACAAAGGCGAATAGGCCCGTCATCAAAGAGTCTACTGACTTACCGTCCAAGCTTACTTTAGGTAATTGGCTTGTTTGGTTACTAGGAGCTCTGTCTCGTTAGCATGTGCTGCCTAGGCAAATAGGTCCATCATCAGAGAGTCTATTGACTTTTCATCCAGGAGCACTGTCTTATCAACATCTGCAGCAAAGGCGAATAGGCCCGTGATCAAAGAGTCTACCGACTTATCGTCCAAACTTACTCTAGGTAATTGGCTTGTTTGGTTATTAGGAGCTCTGTCTCGTTAGCATGTGCAGCCTAAGCGAATAGGTCCATCATCATAGAGTCTATTGACTTTTCATCCAGGAGCACTGTCTTATCAACATCTGCAGCAAAGGCAATTAAGCCCGTGATCAAAGAGTCTACCGACTTATCGTCCAAGCTTACTTTAGGTAATTGGCTTGTTTGGTTTTTAGGAGCTCTGTCTTGTTAGCATGTGCAGCCTAAGCAAATAGGTCTATCATCATAGAGTTTATAGATTTATAAACTAACCGAAGTACAATAACTAATTTTATTACTGGGAGCCCTGTCTTATTCTCATGTGCAGTCTAGGTAAATTAGTTTATCGCCAAGGGGTCTTTTGACTTACCGTCCAAACCTACGCTAGGTAACTGATACGAATTGAAAAAGTAATGGCACGCATACCTAAGATACCATGCAATAATGCTACTTACAAAGCCTGGGCAACATGGCCCTTCACCAATGAGTTAACTGACTTACTGCCACCTACGATAGACAAATAAATTTATTTGAACTGATCAAATGGAAGGCAATGCCTTACATATCCTAAGACAATGTAATCTCCTCGACGCCTTAAGCATTGCGTGGACCCCACCGTGGGCGCAAGCGATGATTCTGATTCAAAACATACCGCGCTTATGGTACGCCATTTGGTATGTTATTGTTTCGCCTCGATTATATGTGATATTGCAACAGGCTATCACATATTGTTAAAAAAAAAAAAAAAAAAACTCACCAAATAAGCATCCAGTCAATTCGAAATCAATTCGAAGCCAATTGTATGCAACACATGGACGTCCTCCTCGGCATTCAACAGTTCCAGCGGCACCTGAAATTAAAAAAATAAATAAAAATACAAAAATTGAAATTAAAAACAAAATGTTTTAACAAGCTCTTGTTTATTTCGCAGGCATATGAGAATTGCCTGTCAAATACTTACGCTCTAATCATCTCCAGCATTCCATACTGGCAACTCGGCCAGTCTGATTCGACGACTGCCAACCTGAGTCACACTGGCTTCCAATCCGCAGTTGGCAGTGCTACGTGGCTCTCCTCGTCTGCCCGCAACGGCAAATGGCAACTCTGGCTGTAATATGCCACTCCTTGTGGCAACATTAGTGGGCGACTCCATGCACCCTCATCGATGACGCTACAGCTACCTGATGATGATCTGCAGCACCAACACCAGCAGCAACAGCCTACAGTGGCAGCAGTAACAGCGACAGTGGCAGCAACAGCTCACAGTGGCAGCATTAGTAGGCGTCAGCGGCATTTCCACATAGAATCCCTCTATGTGGCAACATCCTGCTGCGTGTGGCAGCACCGGTCAACGGTCTCACCCAATTCGTCGACACACTGCATCCCGCAGTGTGAGGCAGTAGCGGTGCCTTGGAAAGGCGCCTCCATCCAAGGATGAATAAAATCCGGTCATCTTAATGGCTTGTGGGCCTCCTCCTGGCGGACTCCAATGTTCAGCATCCTCAGCAGCCTCCTGAAAAGAAAAAGAAAAAGTACAAATTTATTAGTATTTTTGTATAATAATGTTTTGTTTATTCACAGGCAGAAGCAACACAATTGGCTGCCTTAGAATAAACAAAATATCAGCGGTCGTCAATGCCCCGCCAGAATTCTCGCCACACACACTTAATGATCATGAGATACACTTGTCATCATCTGGTCACGCAGCGAACAGCATTCTCTTTCCATTGGATCTGGAAACCACTGAGCAGCATCACATCTGGCTGCATACACACACTTGGCACTATAACTACTTGATGCACACGGCACCCCGGACGTGTGTCGATTTGTTGGCATCTATCCATCGTTGCTCATTGTCAAACACAACGAGCACGAGCACGAGCACGAGCACGATCCCGATACAATCCAACTGGCACCCCGGACGCTGTGTCAGTTTCCATTATCTGAGCTTCAATCGTCACAATCCTGCTGGCACCCCGGACGCTGTGGCAGTTTCCACTATGTGGCTTCAATCGTCGCAATTCTGCTGGCACCCCGGACGCTGTGTCAGGTCACATAAGCAGCCTCAGTGGCCACTACTTGGCAACTTTGGCGGCATCACACACTGCATGCCACCACAGACGACGATACAGCGTCCATGGCATGCGTCAACACTAATCACCAAACACCATCACTGATCGAAACACTCACCTGGTCTCTTGGCATCCCAGCATACACCAGCATCCATCTACGTGTGTGCCCCAGCACACACACACCTTGCATTTATGCAGCAACTCCAGCCACAAGAAGTAGTCGAATGCGAAGAAGAAGAAGAACGCAGCAATTACACCCACACACAATATGCCGCCACTGGTGAACTATGTGGCGTCCCACGGCGGCAGAATATGCACTCTGGATGCACCTTGCTGAAAGAAAATTTATGACAAAAAGAATCATTCATTTAGTTTCTTTAAAATATGTTTTTTAACAACATTACTTACCACCTTAAAAAATTTTGTTCAGCAAGGTCATCCAGCGTGTATGTTTTTTCCTAGTTGTGGTCGTATGCCAGCATTTAATTTATAATTTTATGCCCCTGAATAACTGAAAAGAAGCAAAATGTTAGTAAATTCATATAGAGTAGTCAATTTTGATCACTTTTCTGCTCATACTTACATTTTAGGACCCATTTTAATATTTTTAATTGCAAAAATAGTCTCCTGACTTTACAATTTGTTGCCATTAATTTCTGAAAATGAAAAAGAATAAGAAGAAGAATATAAATACATGCACACATACTCTCACATATGTATGTATGCATGTATGCATCATTGCCATTTCAAAGAAATATTTTACTTACCCTTTGTCATCTGTATAAATGTTAATGTAAATGTTTTATTTGTCCATTCGTCTCAAAAAATGCGATGTATCTTTCCCTGTTTTTAATTCTGTTAAATATAAGCAATTAATGTTTACAATAAGTAACTTTAAGATAGTTACAGTAGGTGAACACTTTCAATCCGTACTTACCATAAGCAAACGCTCTCACGCTCGCTCTCATCTCACACACATGCACGCACTCACGCTCTCACACTTTAGTTCTTTTTTGTACCACACATAATTGTGTACCCAAGTCTGCGGTACTGGCGCATAATTCAGGGGAGAGCCATGTTAATGTTGATCGTTAACATGACTCTGTTATCCCCAACTGCACATACAGCAGCTGTAATGTATTTTTATACATTCTGCAGTTATGCTGGCTGTAGCTATGTTAGCCGGGCCCATGACCTACCACAACAACACTAAGATACTGTAAACTCAATAGAATCTACCGCAATTTTAGAAATTCAAATTCAATATGTCATTGAGTGACAATTGAGTTTGAATTTCTCCATCTCTCTCTTTTACTCAATATATAAAATCAAAATTCGGACTCACTCAGTACGATGGGTCTCCATTATTCGCTCCGTCTGAACAATGTCTCGAAGTTGGTCATTGGAGGTCGTCTCTGATCGCTCGTGATGTTCGGACGTGGTTTTTTCTTTCCTTCTCCTCTGTCGGTCGATTCCATCTGAAAATAAAAAATATAAAATGCAAAAAAAAATAGAGAAATGATTTAATACTCACCTATAAAAATATTTTGAACACTAAAACTGCAATTAAATTAAAATCAGAAAATAAATAAAATCGACAAGTCAATTAAATTAAATCAAAACTGAAAACTAAAACTGTGTGTGCAAATTGTGAGAGTGCGCGCGTTTCACTTGTTTCTGCGAGCGTGCGTGCATTTGCCTATGGCCATAAGCCTGACTTTGGCATGACACATGTGTATATGACAAATTGTTGGATCGAAATAGAAAAAAGCGAAAAAATGTAAATCTAATCTATTAAGAACCCCATGTAAAAAAACACACACACACACACACACATCAACACCAATACCCCAATCAAAGTCAAGTACAACAATAAAATACGAAAGTTAAAGAAAAAAAAAAAACCCGATCAGAGTCATTGCCTGTTGCCGAAGAGACATCGTCACCACCGATGCCGGCACTACAAGTGTCCGGTTCGACTGTGACTCAATCTCCTTGCAACATACAGGACAACCCATTATTACCCGACAGCATTAAGGAAAAGCTAGCCTATCATCGCTATATGATTGAGCAGCTTTCTGGTAGTGAAGATAATCTTCCTGCCACACCCATAATTGCTGGTGCCACTGTCCGAATAACGAATCAATCGTCCGATGACAGTCCAATTATTGATATTGAGAACGATTCATTGATTAGCGATTATGAAACTGGGCCACAATTGCAGCTTGCCACTGAACTGAATACGGATACCATTGCGGTTTTTCCGCCCATTTACAATACAAATGATCTCTCATCAACCACATCACCCACATCGTCACAACATTCACAATCACAGTCACAGTCACAGTCACAGTCACAGTCGCAGACACAGTCTCAGTTACAGTCTCACACAGAGCGGCCCATTAAGCCAACAATTTTGAGTAATGTCCCTTTGCCACAATATACGCAAGTGCCGTGTAGTAATTTTGGTGCGCCTGACACTGGCACCAGTGAGCCTAGCGGCGGCAGCGGCAGCATTGTTGATGATGCTGCCAACAACAACGGCAGCAATATTATCGATGCGAATGCTGGGAGCGCTGGCTCAGATGCCGGTGCCGGCACCAAATCGCTGCATTACAGCTACCTGCGTAATACGCCCTTGATACAGGGATTAAATCGGCGCAAAAATGCGCGCAAAACTGCACGTTCGAGCTCAACAAGTTCACGCATCTCTGAGTTGGATGCCAAACGACTTGCTGCCAAGCGTAGTAAAGGTATTAAATTTGCCAATACTATGAAATTGCTATCGGAATCAGAATTCGATTCAGACACACAAAACGTGCGCATGGCAATGACTTCAATTGACACCGTCAATCTGATTTCATCGGCAGCTAGTTCGGAACATTCTGTTCCAATTGTGCGACAGTCACCTCCGCCACTGGCTGCAGCTGTTACAGCAGCTTTGACTGCTTCCCCTTCCCCTTTGCCGGCCACACAAACAGCTTCAAGCGCTCACAGTGCTTCAGCAGCCACAACAACTGCAGACCCGTCTCACACTCACACTCCCACTCAGAGTAACACAAATGCAACTGCAAAAGCATTCAAGCCGCCGCAAATCTGCATTCAAATGCGTCCAAAATCTGTCCCTTCTGCTGCTCCAAATGCAGCAACACAAGCGACAACATCAACTACAGCTGCAAATGCAAATGCAACTGATGTCCCAAATGCCCCGTCCAGTGATATTGATTATCTTAACGATAAATTCAATAATCATATACCACCAATTACCGAATATGGTATCAAACTTGGTGGCCCGGGCACATATCGAATTCTACCGAAAACCTCAGAGTGTTATCGGCAAATTATACAAGTCCTTAAACAGGACAGCACATTGCAGTATAACACATACCAGCTTCGTGAGGATCGCTCGTTTCGGGTCGTTGTTCGTGGAATACACTCTTCCACGCAACCGCAGCGTATCCGAGATGAGTTGACAAATCTGGGATATACGGTCCGTAACGTATATAATCCAGTATTTAAAAATCGAAACGGATCTGGACAATATGCTCCACATTTGTTCTTTGTTGAATTGGCCCCCGGGCCAACGGCACTGAACAAAAGCATATTCAATGTGAAAACGCTTTGCCGATTTGTTGTTAGCGTCGAATGGCCGCAGCGCAACAACAAATACTTACCTCAATGCCTACGTTGTCAACGTTACAATCATACCGCACATTATTGCCAGCACACACCACGGTGTGTTAAATGCGGGCAAGAGCATTTGACAAAGTCATGCACCAAGCCCATGGATGCACCGCCCAAGTGTGCAAATTGTGGCCTTGAACACACGGCCAATTTCAAGGGGTGTACATACTACACCACCTTGTTAAAAGCGAAATTATCGGCATTAGCCGATATTTCAAATTCTAATCTGAATAATAATCGGCCAACCCAAAATGTTCGATCTCTGCCAACGCCTCTGCCGCAGCCTCAACGGTCGCGTAAACAACAGCATCAGCAGCGGCAGAAATCGGATGTCACATTGTCCAAAACGGCACCCCCACGGCCGCAACAACAGCAACAACAAAAGCGAAATAATCGCAATTCACGTTCAAATCAGAGGGGAGGGCAGCAACAGCAACAAAATCGTCAACAGCAACAACAGAGAGTTGCTGGTGATGGTGTTGCTGCCGCCTCCTCCTCCTACGCCTCTGCTCGTCAGCCGCCCAAACGACAACAGCAGCAGCAGCAACTTGGGCAGCAACAATCAAAGCCAAAACCAAAACAACAGAGACGGAAGCAAAAGCAGCCAACCATGGCCATTGCTTCTGCCTCTGTTGCCACAGCTCAAGCAGTCACAAATTCCACCTCGAGCGGATCTACTTTGGATCCCCGTTCGAGATGGAATCATGTACAGAAGCTCCAACAAGAGCAAATTGCTCGCCAGCAGTTGCAACACGGAGGCTCCGCTAGTCGTGAGCAAATTGTCCAGTTGCAACAGCAGCAGTTGGATGCTCTCACACTGAATGCTGACCCGCAACAGCGTCAGCAGCAACAGCAGCAACAACAACAATTGCAACAGCAGCAGCAGCAGCAGCAACAACAACATGAGCAACAACAAAATGTTGATATGCAAGTTGATGCTGTTGCTGAGCTGCCTCAACATAACTCTAATTTTGCCATTCAAAATGAAAAGATCACTTTGCTAACTGAACTCTTGATTAAAGAGCAAAATCATAGCCTAGAATTGAGGCAACAAATGTCACAAATGCGATTACTGGTTGATAAACTAGTAGTCGACAGCAACAACAAGTCGCATTAAACACTGTTTTTGACTTTTATGCACGTTTGCCAATTCAAAATTCTATTTTTTACCCTTATCATAACGGAAAATTTTTTCCATTTTCCATATCGTTAAACGAATGGATTTTTTACTCAATTATAAAGTGCTATAAAGCACAATATTAATTATTATTATTATCATTTTTTATATTTTATTTTATTATTTTTTATCATTTTATTATTTCTTTTTTATCATTTATTATTTTTTATAATTTTATTATTTTTTATAATTTTACTATTCTAAACAAAATGCATTCTTCAAATGCAAGTACATTTTCTACAAATGTATGCCATTAATGGCACACACACACACACACAAACACACACACACACACACATGCTCGTGTCATCCAGCCAGTCAGCCAGCCAGCCAGCCAGCCAGTTGCGCAATCTGTGCGCCTGTCTTTTTTGCATTTTTCAAAAAAATGCAATTTCTTCAATGTGCTGGCCCACACACAGACATACACACGAGCTGTTTTCCCCTGCCCGCCAGCCGGCATCGATTTTTCATCAATGCGCTGGCGCACTCAACAACTCATCATCGTTTTGTCATCGCTCGCTGCCATTGTCTTCGTTTGTTTGTTTGCTTGCTTGTTTGCTTGCTGTTTTGCTGGCCAGCTCTGAATTCGATTCATCTGGTTTCTTCAGCTTCTTCAGCGTCAATCATCGAACATCATACATCGAACATCGTGCGGCGACACTTTCTTACCGGACTCGACACCTGCCAGCCAGCTTTCTACTTTGTGCTGGCACACTCTACAAAAAATCTGAATTTGAATGTGTGTTAATTTCTGCCTGCCAGCCCGGCCAGCAGGAAATTGTATACAAATGTTACAATCGTGCCCTCAATATGTGCTGGCACACACACACACACACACAAACACACAAGCGTCACACCGAACACAATGTTCAATATTCAACTTCATCACCCGCCAGCCAGCCAGCCAGCCGATATATATATTTATTTGCATATATGTATATATATATATATTATGTTATATCTTCAATGTGCTGGCGCACTCAATCAATCAGTACTTGATAGTACTTTTGATAAATATTACTTTGTCCAGTTCCCGTCAGCCAGTCGGCAGAGATTTGCACTCAACATGTTGCAAAATTCTCTACATCAATGTGCTGGCGCACTCTACATAGTAACAACAACATCAACAATATCAACAACATCAACAACAACAACAACAGTGATCAACACAGTGATCAATACAATGATCGATGTGCCTGCCTGCCAGCCGGCCATTTTTGTTAACATCAATGTGCTGGCCCACACACACACACACACACACACACACACAGACGTTCGACCATCGCTCGTTTCTCGCCAGCCAGTCGTCCGTCTGCCTGTTCGCTCGTTCGCCCGTTTCGCCCGCCGCCGCCGCCGCCATTATCGTCGTCGTCATCATCGTCGTCGTCGTCCTTGTCGTCATCGCCAGCCAGCCAATCGTACGCCTGTTACGTCCATGTGCTGGCGCACTCAACGTCTTCAACGTCGTCGTCGTCGTCGTCGTCGTCGTCGTAGCAGCGGCAGCATTCAAACAGCAGCAACAGCAAACAACAACAGCAGCAGCAACAGCAAACAACAACAACAGCAGCAGCAGCAATCAACAACAATCAAAACAGCAGAATCAGCTAGCAACGTTTTCGGAAACCGTCAACTTTCAGTTTGCTTTGTAGCTCAAGTATCAAATGACTTGAGCGACAAACTTGAAACGGTTGGCGCCATCGCTCGCCCAATGTCGTCCAACAAGCAGCGCCATCCATCCAGCTAATGCAGTTCAAACTGCTTTACACTTTCAAGCAGTGCTTGTATAATTTCTGTATGCAAGCGGTTTTATTTCTATTAAAACTACAACACACAATTCAAAACACAAAACAATTAAAATTATTTGTTAAATTACACACACACACACAAGCATACACACTTGCACACACATTTTATATATATATATTTATATTTTTAAGTATTCACACACACTCAAAAAAAAAAAAAACACACACACACACACTTTATATTTTTTAAGTATTTTTAATACACACACACACAAACAAACAAACAAAAAACCACACACACACACACACATTCAACAACATGACTGAAAAAAATGTCATATTATTACATTAATTTCTTACACACATAATCACAACACATAATTTAAATTTTTAAATCCCCCTTTTTTATAAAATGGCCAATCCATTTGGTTCGCCCGTGTCAAACAATAGTGAGGGAAGGCACAATGGGCAAAAAAAAAAAAATAACAACACTAAACCAAATGCGTAATATAATATAATATTCCCATTTTTATTTTGTAAATTTTTTAATTTATTTCTTAACAATAATATCAAAACTAGCCAAATGGTTCGTTTGCCGGTCTCTGCAATCTCAATTGCACACCGCAGAGTCTGCCTTGCATTTTCGGCGGCTCTGCATCTATTGGTTGCAAATTGTTTGCAGAGGCTCGCAAATTGAACCATGGCTACAATGCCACTCCCCCCCCCCCTACACACACCCATCATAATAATAAACATTTTAGTTTTTAAGTACAAATTCCCTCCAGTCAATTAATGACACCATTCAATAACTGCTGGCTTATGGTAAATATAATATATATGAATTTACTGATGCCGCACACATAACACAGCTTTCAGGTTGAATTTTTTCAGCGTTTGGCCAGATCTGTTGAACGGCGGGGAGTCTTTCTAGAGATTTTCCAAGCAACAAACTAACAAATAGACAAAACAAAACAAAACAAAAACAAAACAAAAACAAAAAACAATTGCAATTTTAAAATTTCAATTCAATTCGACTGCGATTTACTGTGTGGGCGCACTTATTGGCCCAGCCCACTCAGAGATCGCATTCGGATTTCAAATTGAACACACACACACACACAATGAAAACTACCATTTTAAAAGTACATGCCAACCTTTGTTTTTGTCGTCATACAAATTGCTTGGGTCTCTATTAATGCTCCCCCGCCCCGCCCCCCTTTATGTTTTGCAGATCTTTGGTTCAGACCGATGCTGAGCAAATTCAAATAAACACCTGAACATCCAAACGCAACCATTTCTCCATTTTTCTTTCCATTTTTGTACCCAATTTGATCAAGTGGTCATATTTCTTAATAATAATTAAAAAATATTCTTTTTGTAAATTACACATACACACACACAGAAAATGCACGGCACAAATGTATTGCATACATTGTAGAGCCAAAATGTAAATAATATGTAATGTAAATTTGCAAATGTAAAATGTATATATAAACTATAATTTTTTAATTGTTTTTCTACCCTAAACTATATGTACAATTACATAAATAAGAATGATTATTAATATTGTTAATCCTAAACACAAATAAGAAAATGACACACACACACAAATTGTAATTATGGAAATTGAAAATAAAAAGAACATCACGCACACACAGTGCGCTGATGTGGAGATATATAGATATGGAGAAAAAAAAATTAATACAAATACTATTAGTAGCATCAACAATAATAATCAGACAAATCCTACCTTATTATCGTCAACACCATCAACAGAAACTGTTACAGGTACAGCAACATCATCGACTGAAACAACAACAACAGCAACGACAACCTTGACATCGACATTTATTGCAGAGCTGAACAATCAGTTTGCAACAATCGCTCGTATGTTTGAGAAACATCAAGCGATAATTTCCGATATGCAATCACATCTGCATGAACTCTACAATATACTGAGTAACAATAATAATAATAATAACGTTAATAAAAAGGGCAGCCCATTGGTTGGCTCAAATACCAACATCAATAGCCGCACATACGCATCTGTTGCTGCCAATGCTGATGATGATGGTGGTGGTGGTGGCGGCGGCGCTGGTGCTGCCAACTCGGCATCAACATTGGCATTCTTGCCAGCAACTTAAAGTGCAGAAATATCGTCATGTCAAAAGGCCTCAAAATGTCAACTATTTAATTTAGTTGCAACTCCTCTCACATTTCTTACTATTTTCTTCATTTATCTTTTCCCCTATTTTCCCCTCTATCTATCAAACTATAAACTCCTACTCTTTGAGATATTGGAACCGTTTATCGTATCATTCAAATAAATTAACCAAAATTCTTCACAATCAAAACGGACGTCATCTGAAACGCATCTGGCCACTGGAGCTGAAACGACGTAAAGCGCCATTTAGCAAGGAATATGGCTAAAAAGACACAACAACGACGACGACGATGACAATCACACACACTCACACACATCAAATCAATTGGATGGATCACTGGATCAACTCATAATTGGGAAAAAGAAACTGTTATCATTTTGTCACTTTTTAAAAACAAATTGAAATACATGTTTTTATTCATACTCTCTTTTTTCATTATCTAGATGCCAATTGTCACCGCTAAGACATAGCATCTATGGGCATAATTGAGATCACACACACGCTTACGTTGACGCACTACACTCGCCACTCGCTTCAACCGCTTCAACCGCCTCATACTCACACACACACACACACACACAAGCACACATACACATATACCTGCTACCTCAACACTGCTTCCCTACTCGGACATCGCTACTACTACTACTACTGCTGCTGCTGCCGTCGTCCAGCAAACACATCTATCGCCGCTGGACTGGACTGCCGAGACTTGCCGCTTCCTGCTACCTGCTTCATCACCCCATCACCTCATCACCTCATCACATCACCGCATCTTCACTTCACCACATCACCGCCTCACCGCCTCATCACCACATCACCACACACAACAATACAACATTCATCACACTAGTTATATTACTATATTTTTTATCTAAATTGTTCCCAGCTTATGAGAGTGCTGGACTAATGTCAACAATTAATTTGCAACTATTTTTATTGGGCTTAATTTTAGTTTAAAATGCAATTAACTTTTTCTATAACAAACTCTCATAATAAACTCTTTCATATATCACATATGCTGGCTTAAGGCGCGCTAATTTTAATTTGCATCATAGCGCTGAAGCTGCACACACAAGCATGCAAAGGATATAATATCTAGACGATATAATGCCCAACATAATTAGTAATTAGTATTTATTATTATTATTATTATGTGAAATCTCTAGACTTAAGTTTATAAGTTCTATATCCTTTGTAATCATAAAATAAATCTTGGGTTGAGGCCGCCCTCCCAGGCCCAGCCATTAAAACGAGAAATAGTTTAACCAAATTTATTGCATAAATATCTGGGCTTATACTGTACATTCTGATGAAATTTGGTTCAAATCCGTCCACTATATCATATAGCTCCCATAGAAATGATCTGTCAACAATTCATCTAGACACTCATCGAAGTTTAGGTCTTAGTATGAAAAAAATTTTTGTTTTTTGAGATATCTTAACCAAATTTATTGCATAAATATCTGGGCTTATACTGTACATTCTGATGAAATTTGGTTCAAGTCCGTCCACTATATCATATAGCTCCCATAGAGATGATCTGTCAACAATAAAATCTAGACACTCATCGAAGTTTAGGTCTTAGTATGAAAAAAATTTTTGTTTTTTGAGATATCTTAACCAAACTTATGGCATAAATATCTGTTCTTATATTGTACATTCTGATGAAATTTGGTTCAAATCCGTCCACTATATCATATAGCTCCCATAGAGATGATCTGTCAACAATTCATCTAGACACTCATCGAAGTTTAGGTCTTAGTATGAAAAAAATTTGTTTTTTGAGATATCTTAACCAAACTTATAGCATAAGTATCTGGGCTTATAATGTACACTCTGATGAAATTTGGTTCAAATCCGTCCACTATATCATATAGCTCCCATAGAGATGATCTGTCAACAATTCATCTAGACACTCATCGAAGTTTAGGTCTTAGTATGAAAAATTTTTTTGTTTTTTGAGATATCTTAACCAAACTTATGGCATAAATATCTGGGCTTATACTGTACATTCTGATGAAATTTGGTTTAAATCCGTCCACTATATCATATAGCTCCCATAGAGATGATCTGTCAACAATTCATCTAGACACTCATCGAAGTTTAGGTCTTAGTATGAAAAAAATTTTGGTTTTTTGAGATATCTTAACCAAACTTATGGCATAAATATCTGTTCTTATACTGTACATTCTGATGAAATTTGGTTCAAATCCGTCCACTATATCATATAGCTCCCATAGAGATGATCTGTCAACAATTCATCTAGACACTCATCGAAGTTTAGGTCTTAGTATGAAAAAAATTTTTGTTTTTTGAGATAGTTTAACCAAATTTATTGCATAAATATCTGGGCTTATACTGTACATTCTGATGAAATTTGGTTCAAATCCGTCCACTATATCATATAGCTCCCATAGAGATGATCTGTCAACAATTCATCTAGACACTCATCGAAGTTTAGGTCTTAGTATGAAAAAAATTTTTGTTTTTTGAGATATCTTAACCAAATTTATTGCATAAATATCTGGGCTTATACTGTACATTCTGATGAAATTTGGTTCAAGTCCGTCCACTATATCATATAGCTCCCATAGAGATGATCTGTCAACAATTCATCTAGACACTCATCGAAGTTTAGGTCTTAGTATGAAAAAAATTTTTGTTTTTTGAGATATCTTAACCAAATTTATTGCATAAATATCTGGGCTTATACTGTACATTCTGATGAAATTTGGTTCAAATCCGTCCACTATATCATATAGCTCCCATAGAGATGATCTGTCCACAATTCATCTAGACAATCATCGAAGTTTAGGTCTTAGTATGAAAAAAATTTTTGTTTTTTGAGATAGTTTAACGAAATTTATTGCATAAATATCTGGGCTTATACTGTACATTCTGATGAAATTTGGTTCAAATCCGTCCACTATATCATATAGCTCCCATAGAGATGATCTGTCAACAATTCATCTAGACACTCATCGAAGTTTAGGTCTTAGTATGAAAAAAATTTTTGTTTTTTGAGATATCTTAACCAAATTTATTGCATAAATATCTGTTCTTATACTGTACATTCTGATGAAATTTGGTTCAAATCCGTCCACTATATCATATAGCTCCCATAGAGATGATCTGTCCACAATTCATCTAGACAATCATCGAAGTTTAGGTCTTAGTATGAAAAATTTTTTTGTTTTTTGAGATAGTTTAACCAAATTTATTGCATAAATATCTGGGCTTATACTGTACATTCTGGCGAAATTTGGTTCAAATCCGTCCACTATATCATATAGCTCCCATAGAGATGATCTGTCAACAATTCATCTAGACACTCATCGAAGTTTAGGTCTTAGTATGAAAAAAATTTTTATTTATACTAAAATCTTCATAAAGTTAGTTTAAATTATGAGTAGATTTAGCTTTTGTCAAAATAAATATGCCGACCACTGTATAATGAAGACAACTTATTTTTGTGCACCCGTAAATAGGTGTGAAAAATTAGAGCTCTCGTCGGCAGCAAAAGCTCGTTCGTTTATAACCTTATAGTCAATTTACAATGTCGGTAAGCAAAGAGCCTTTGCTTACGTCGAAAGTCGTTTACACTGATGAAAATGCCGATATTTTAAAGTCTAATTGTCAAATTGTAAATTGCTCATTACTAAATTTATTATAAATTGTACTTAAAGTTTTTATTCAAATGTATATAACGGATCCATCATGTATGTCCGACGACTTGTTGAATGCATAATTGAATTAATGAGAAATTTACGGTTTACAAGAAATATTTCAAATATTAACTGACCTTTTTGTGGTGGTAAATCGATTTTTAATCAATTTTTAGCCAGGGCTGCCAACTTTTGTCAAAAAAATCGTCGTTAATGACGCCGTTAATGATAGGGGCTCGCCTAAAAGCCTTTATTTTGAACCTAACTGTCCAATTTTTGTATGGTAAAGTCCTACTTAAGGGCTCTATACCGGCTTTTTTCGCTACGGCGTCATACCGGTCTTAGATGGATGCAATACGTTTTGTGCTCTCGTAGGCAGTCGAAGCACTAAGTTAAGGGAATAATTTTGCCGACGAGAGCACCATATACATATTTCATCATGAACTTAACTATGAAATCCAATGAATCTTGATATGCGTCAGCTTTTTCATATGAAATTTCAATTTTTTTGGACTTTTCCCGTCAAAAACAGTTTTTTTCCTTAAGAAAGTTGGCAGCACTGCTTCCAAATTCAGATTCATTCAGATTCAGTGCTGCCAACTTATCTTAAGAGTTGCAAACTTAGCTATTTTTTAGCTTGTTCTGACTGTTTTCAATATGATCAAAAATTGCAAGCAGCGCGCAATTTAAATTTATTTACTGTTTAAGCAATAAATGGGCAACAACCCGATCATTTATTGTAGGTTTTTAATTCGAAACTAAATAAAATAATGGTGAATTATCAAAGCTGCAAATTTTAATACATTTAAGGAATTGATCACAATCCAAAAATGGTCGGCCAGCTTTTTTTTGCGACATGTTCATTAAAACAAGTTGGCAGCAGTGTTACTACAGAGACGTCAGTCTTTTTAAGAACAACTAGAAGAAGAACGGGAAAACGATAATTATTTGTAATTTTCTTGTAAATAATTTTTCACATGTCCAAATTTGCTTAGTAATAAGAAAAGAACATGTCCGCCCGTATGCTAAAGAAGCTGCAAGGCGGAGCCGATAAGCTGGCGCCACCGCCAGACGACGAATTGGACAATGACCACTTGACTGACAATGATGAGCTGGACACGGCCAGAGGGAATACGCATTTAAATCCATTTGATTTGGTAAGTCTAAACAAATGTAAAGTGTTGTTGCTGTTGACGTAACTTCTGTGTGTGTGTGTGTGTGTTTGTTGCAGCTAAATCAACAAAGTCTATCGGAGAGCGAATTTAAGGAAGACGACAATGAGACGGAACATCCATCGGCAGCTCTGCCAGCGAACAGCGTTGCAAAGAAGAAGAAGAAACGCAAGAAGAAAGTCAAATCGCATGGCAACCACATAAGTAGTGAAGATAACGAACGTCCAGATAAATACATTGAAAGAGCTGATCCGCTCTATGGCAAACTCTATGATGCGTTGCCAAAGCAGTTGGAGAAAAATCCTGGACAACAACTGGCAAGCAGAAAACTGCTTACAGTGGAGCTCAAACATCTGAATCAACAGAATGAAATGCGGCGCACTTTCGGCAAGCGCGTTGTCAAAGTTGAGTAAGTTCAAACTAGGGGCAAAGTCGAAACTATCGATAAGTCATGTATTGATATATAGATTTTTATAGAATTCATATATAGATATATATGCAAAAACCAATTGGTTGATGTCTTTACATCACTGTCATATAAAAATATGTCATATCGATATTGATATCATCACAAAAAAATATCTACCGATGTATCAGTTATATTTCCATTAGATTAAAAATTATAAATTTTTTAATCATTATATTGTACAAATTTTAAATATGTTTATTATAATTTTAACTATCAGTTTTTACAATTTCACATTAAATAATGCTAACTTATGGTTGATATCGATATATTATTCATTTCACATTTTTACTTATCCCTAACATTTTTTATTATCCCTTTGGTATAAATTCAATTTCAAATTATTTTATAGCTTACAATATGATGTTTTTTGTGTTTTTGTTTCTTCTGTTAGAAATAAGCGTGGTCGCCAGAAGCCAACACTAAAATCCACTTACATGATAACTGCAAAGTGTTCATGGCCGCCATTGACCAAGAATATCATCTCAATGAAACTGATACCAACGCCTGAAATACCGAGCACATCCTCGAGGAGTCCAAAACAGCAACTGAAAGACGAGGATAATGGTTCAGGGCAATGGTTCAGCTTCCAGCACAGTCAGTACTATCAAGGTGTACAACACATGTTTCTATCGGCACTGGAACGCATAGATTCCGAATTTTTGATAACGCTTATCAAACGCTGTCCCTACCACGTCGACTCACTTGTCCAGCTGAGTGAGGTGTGCAAAATGACGGAGGACTTCGCACTGGCCTCCGAGCTGATTGAGCGTGCTCTGTTGCTCCTGGAATCCTCGCTGCACATCAATTTCAGTTTAACATCGGGGAATTCCCGATTGGATTATCGGCGACAGGAGAATCGCGCTTTTTTCATTGTGCTGTTCAAGCATGCTCAGTATCTGGAGGAGCGTGCCTGTTGCCGCACCGCATTTGAGATCTCCAAGCTGCTGTTGAGTCTGCAGCCGGATGTTGATCCCTTGGCCATGGTCCTGGTCATCGATTACTATGCATTGCGAAGCAAACAATTTGGCTGGCTAGTGGAATTCTATGAGCAATATAATGCGACCCGTAATCTTGCCCAGCTCCCGAACATGGCTTACTCCTATGCCTTGGCTCTCTACACGCTCCATGGCAGTTGTGCGCGTGCCAACGAGGCTCTGCAATATGCGCTGCTCATGTTCCCGGGTCTACTGCGTCCGCTCCTGGACGAGATGTCCGTGCAAACAGACAAACGTGTGCTTGCCTCATCATATTTCTTTGCCGATGTGTCTGGCAAGTGAGTATTCCATCCCCATCAAGATCTGTCTAATCCGACTTACTATACGAATATCGAAAATATTTGTCAGATTACACAAAAAAATATTAGGAATTAAAAATTATGAATACAATTAGGAATTAAAAACCAGAAAGACATAAATTAGGAAAAGTCGAAAACAAATATTGAGAAAAAAAATTTCGAAAAAAAAATGGAGGACACAAATTAGGAATAAAAATTGGGAAGACCAAAATTAGGATAAGGCAATATCCAAAATAGTTTCTTAAATATTGCGTAATTCTTAAGGAATTTTTAGGAAACTAAAATTAGTAATACTGTTATTAGAAATTAAAAATTAGGACGAGAAAAATTAAGAAAAGACAAAATTAGAAAAAACAATATTTGGAAAACAAAAATAAGGAAAAAAAGTTGATAAAACAAAAATTGGGAAGACCAAATTTAGGAAAATCAAAAAATAAAAATAGTTTTTTCTTCGGCGAAATCTTGTTTATCTAGCTCTTTCCGTAATAATATAGAGTGATTTGATTAATGTATATTTCTATTTGAAAAAAAATCCAACCAGACAGAAAAATTAAAGCTACTTTTTAAGTAGAATTTCCTAATTTTTGTCTCTTGAATTTAGTTTTTTTCTAATTTTTGTAATCTAAATATTTTACTTGTTTGAAGCACCTTATTTACGATTTCTTATTTTTTTCTATTTTTATTTGAATTCCTTAACTTGTATTCTTTTTTTTGTAATTCCTTCAATAGTATCCGGATGTGAATGATCTAATAGTTGAATCTAGTTAGTCATCTCTTCTCTCTTGTGTTGTAGTCAATCACCTGCGTTGCACCAACTCGTCTGTTTGTATGTGTGTCGTGCCAAGATTGTGTGGCGTCAGAATGATGTGCTCACTTGGCTGGAGAGCAATGTAAATACTGCACTGGATCGCATTGAAGCCAAGGATCCGCTTATTAATGACTGCAAAGAAAAGCGTTCTGTACGCTACGGCGGTACACCACCGCGTCCCATTTTGCGTCATGTCATCCTCTCCGACTACAAGGAGAAAGTGCCCTTGGCCGTGTTTGTATCTAAAGAAAAGCAGGCCATCATGACTTACGATCCACTGCCGCCTGTTGACAGTGTCAATTGCTATCAGCGGTGAGTTGAAATCAACAGATGACAAACGAATTAATTAATTAACTTGTTTCTTTATTGGCAGTAAATCATCTTCGAGCAGCAGTCCCACAACGACCGCCAACAACTCTGTATCAATGTTTTTCCAATCGCTTTTGCCAACATTTAATTTGAATAACATTGCTGCCGCACAACAACAACACCAACCTGAGGTAGCTGGTGCCGCTGTAGCTGGAGCAGGAGCTGTTCCTCCTCCTCCCCCTGCTGCTGCTCCTCCTCTGCTAGGCTTTCCAGAGCCAGAACCAATCGCCCATGGCGGCGAAGCTGAAGGTTAAATTTTTATTGTATTTTTCATCTATTTACAAAACCCTTTGTCCATTGTGGAGAACTAACCGTAAGAACTAGAAAGCTAAAATTATCACATAACGTAGCTAAGACTATTTGATCTCGCAATCAGGCAAATTGCAAATTGGTTAAATTTAGAGTTGAAACTCACACTTCCATTGAATTGCTGAGCTTATAAATATTTCTGGTCTTATATCTTTATAAATCTTTATGACATTATTGTTGCTACTATTATTTAATTTTTGCTTATTTATTCCTGTAAAAGCTGGTCTACAGCAATCGCTGACATTGATGATGGATGCTATGCGGGATTTTCTGCAGAGCTTTCGGATTGCTGAACACTTGCGATCACCGGAAACAGCCGTTGCCCCATCGAGTAGCAGTAATGATGACGAGGAGGAAGGATCCAGTGACTATGTTGATTAGAGCCGCCTACACCCTATTCTAATAATATTCTTTCTTATTACATACCATACTATTGTACCCTCCTCACAGCCACTTAAAGTTGATAACTTGCACCGCATTGTTATCAGAATCAAATGAAAACAGTTTAATAATTGCAAAGCTTTGTGTTCGAGTGTTTTTAAAAAACACTTTGTTTTCTTACGCTTAAGCGACAGTCACAAAATTTGAATATTAGAAAATGTTTATTACTCATGTGTATTCCAAATATGTAATACATTAATAAAATTTCCTGTCAAAGCTTTAGAACAAAACGGCGTTTAATATTCTATTTAGAAACATAAGCAGTGACCGTTCCGATTCTAGTTTAAAAATATAGAATATTAAACTATATGTTGATTATCAAAAAATTAAACAAATAAATTTTTTTTTATCTGATCAAAAAATTTTAAACTTTCAAATTACCTGTCATTATTTTTTATTATAAAAATTTAAATTCAAAAATAGCCAAATAATTAATCTTCTTTTTTTTGTTTCAAAAATTCAAAATAAAAGTTATTTTTCAATGAAAATAATTGTTTAATTGAATTTGAAAATTTTGAATAGTTTCATGAAGTCACATTACAAATAAGAGCTAAAATAAATTTTTATGTTAAAAAGTTTAAAATGCATCCAGTTTTTCTCATTCATACAAATATATTTTCTCTAAAAAACTTTAAAAAAAAAACTTAAACTTTGCTATACCCGCAATAAACTCGAAATTAATTTCACTTTGGGCTTAAAGAATGTTTTATTGATTTAATGAATGCCTTCAATTACGCTTATCAATATAACAAACAGATTTTTCATCAATATTAGTTTTCATATTATTTTTCCCTTCTTCATGTAATCAAACTGCAGTTATTGCAATTTATAATATTACTTTGACAAGTACAATTTCAATTTAATTAAAAATTGGGTTTTGACCGGTATTCAATGCAGCGCCGTTTGGTGTGTGTGTTCTGTGTGTGTGCGTGTGTTGGACATAAGAAAGTTACACATTATATAATTAATCTTGTAGAAGTAATGCATCTTATAAAAAGTTTAACTGGCAGACATTGTTATTTAAACACATTTTAGCTTAATTCAAAATCCGAATCACACAGGAAATAAAAATTTGGCCAAAATGATTTAACGCGTATTGTTGATATACAAATATTTTTTTTTTTTCGACAACTTTACAGCCTAACAAATAGAAAATCATTACTAATGTCTAAGCAATACTATAGCGTGGAATACATGGTCGCATATAGAATTAAAAAACGGAAATCAAATCAATACATAAAAAATAAGTTTAGGCGCGGCATTTTTGACAGACAGCCACGAACATCAGAGGATTATAATTATGTCATGGTTCCAAAGACAGGATTGTGACGGCAGATGCTGGGTCCGTACTCCTCATAGGCGGCCTTTGTGTGACACACCTGGTAGAACTCCGGCTAGAACGTGTAAAACTTATTATTAATCTGCTTTACAGTTAAATAGATCCAAGTAACATAGCTAGAACTTTCTTAATCTTTACAAAACCATCTTTTTCTGATAAAAATGAAATTGCATTTAAAAAAAAAAACAGTTTACATATATATCTTTGGTAATATTTTTATTTTATATCTAGCAATTATTATTATTATTTTTTTCGATTATTGAACTTTAAGGACAGATTTTTCATTGTCTGTTTAAATTTTATCAAAGAGATATTTTAAAATTTGACATTTATTTCAATACGTTTTACGTCAAAATATCTCTGATATAGTTTTCATACTCCTTATTTAGACATTGAAAAGCCGGTCCTAAAGTTCTTTAATTTATATATAAAAAAATGATTGTTACTTTTTCTCTCCCTTGATTTTGTTATGAAATTAGTTAGACAGATGTATGTGTTAGATATTACTCATTCAAATTTATAAATTGTATGCATTCTGAATCAATATTGAAATAAGTTTTAAAGAATGATTCTAAAAATTAAAAAAAAAAAACTGTTTTCATACAAAAATGCATAGTGTTGTATCAGAAAAAGGATATTTTATACAGGTTAAATACTATTTAATAAATAAAAGTAAGAAATTCATTACCGTTGATGCCAGCATACTGCCTCCAAACCAGACAGCATAACGCTGCATATGATGCGTGATCACCTGGACATCGATGGGTTTTGGCTAAATAATAAATCGATTATTATAGATCTATGTCTGCAACTCAAAAATGATCATTTTGATAATACCTTAATGCGTCCCTCCGACAGATTTTCGCTAATCCGTAGACGGGTATCCACCGATCTCTTAATGTCCCGTTGCAGTCGTCTGCCAAAGTCCTTGAACATTGTGGAGCCACCGCTCAGTACAATATTGTTGTATAACGGACGTCGCACATCAATGGGACAGTTTTGTATAACATTGTCGACAATCTCGGACAGTGGTATGGTAAAGTCGGGATTGGAGAATTCCGGATGAAAGAAGATTTCTGGTCCGAGGAAACGCTCATAGCCAACATCCACATTAAATGGCTGCTTGGTGACGGTGTTAAGTCCCTCAAATTGACGAATCCATTTGCTTGGCTCCGTATCGTACTTGGCAAACTCTTTTGCAATGTCTGGGCAAATATAGCAATGTTTCTCCTTGATCGCTTTGGCCGTCTCCAGGCTCTGTTCCGGCGGAATGCCCACCTCCCGTTCCCGGAGCAAACTCTGGATGAAGGATGTAATGTTGCGACCAGCAATCGGTATATGCTTGATGCAGGATCCAATCACATAGCCTTCGGCCTGTCAAATTCAAATGTCGATATATAAGTAACGTTTTAGATCAAATATCGATAAGTATTATTTGTGTTATCTTTTCTGTAGATATTATTGTGCGATAAATGAAATACAACTTGATAGAATCGTTAACATAGATGTTGTGTATGTCAAAATATAATTAATCAACAGCTCTTTTAAATGAATTGATAATATTGATGTTATGTATATCAAAATATGATTGATCAACAGCTCTTTTAGTTGAATTAATAACAAAGATATTTACAAATATTAAAAGCTCTGTTAATTGAATTGATAACATAGATGTTGTGTATATCGAAATATAATTGATCGTTAGCTCTGTTAATTAAATCGATGACATAGTTCTGTTAATTGAATAACATAGATATCAAATATTGATATTTACCAATATCAACAGCTCTGTTAATTGAACCAAAAGCGATAAGATAACGCACGTATATCGAAATTATATTACAGGGACTCACCACGGGAATAACGTGCGTCACTCCATCACCACTGTCTACCACAATGCCAGTGAGTGTTCGCTCCTCCGCGGATCTGGATGCCCAACTGGCGGCCAGTGCTAAAACCGCCTGCACCGCAATATAGAGACCGGGAACATTGAAAGTCTCAAACATGATTTCGGCAGTGTATTCACGGTTCTCCGGCGTATTTAGTGGCGGCTCTGTGAGCAGAAAATGATGATCCTCGGGCTCCGCACGCAAATACTTGAAGATGCATTGCTCCAGAAAGCGTTCCATCAAATCCCAGTCTTCCACCAAGCCATGACGCACTGGATACTATGAAAGTGATTAGCAAACGATTCGATTAGTAATTGGAATGTATATGGGAGTATGATGACTCACTTTTATAGAGTAGCCGGTGGCATCGAAAGCCTCGTCGCCAATAAAAAAGTCCAAATCCTCGATTCCTTTTGTGATGCGTCGCGTGTTCGTGTCGCCGACGCGTGCCGACTCCTTAATGGCAATCGCCGAGGGTATTATGAATTGTGGCTCCTTGTTGCCAGCAAAACCTAGTTTTGAGTAACTACAAAAAAAGAAAAAACAGGTAAAAACAGGTAAAAACATAGAAATTAATCATGTGTTTGCTGACAGCTTGCTCTCTTTTTCGAATTGTCAAAATAGACGGCACCTTATTTGCATACAACCTGATCTGCGATTTGATTGTCCCTCCCCCTCCCTCACCACATACTTCCCCGCAGACCAGTATATTCAACCTACCCGGTGCCCACATCGATTACGCATGCCGGTAGCCTGCCTGCCATGTTGACTGACGATTTGTTGAATGTTGTATTTGAACGGGATAAATTACAATTCAAGCTTGAATTTCACACCACTTTCAAATGTCTGGCTCTTTTGTTAAACAGCAGTTTATAAATTTTCAACCACACCTCCGCCAGCAACGATGTGTCATTTAGAAAACTTCGCTCTTTGTCACTCCTCTCGCACACACTTACAATCACACACACACATACACAGCGTTGCATTCGCTACATTCGATATAATTGTTTCGTTTTGCAGCACTACAAGACAATTGAAACGCTGTGGTAACATCGATATAATTATATTAACACTATTCTCAGCTGGATAATAAAATGTTATATAAATATAAACATTGAACTGCAAGTAAATATATTTCAATGTGCTCTTTGCGTACTTGCAACATTTATTTTTCGATAAATAGCTAAGTTTGAAGATTCCCACCATTACTGTAGAATCGATATTTCACCTAAACTTGAGGTATCGATATTTTTTCCGAAGTACGTTCGGACTCGGAAATTTCGGCGGTGTTGTGTGTGGCTGTGACAGCCTTTTTCCACGTTTTTTCTATTAGCACATATTTTTTGCAATTGGCATTAATCCGTGCGCTAATTGAAACGACATTTCAACTAAAATCGAGCAAATTGTGGGTGCTTTAGTAGAATCACAGCCAAACAGCCAAAAAAGACCGGCAAATTGGTCAAAGCAAAACCTCTTACACGAAAATGGAGGCACAAAAATTGACGGAACTGTTGCGCGCAACGATTGATCCAAATCCCGAGCAAAGGAAGGCGGCCGAGGATCAATTAGCACAAGTAAGTGACTTCTGGGTGTTTGGATACTAAGTTTAATACCACCAACACGACAGTATAATGCCCCTGTTAAGGGGCGCTGTTGCCAGCAGCAAGATTGAAAACCATGTGCTTTTTTAATTGTTCGCTTTTAACCTCCTTCCCTCCCTCTTTTTCTGCCTCTGCTCTGTGTGTGTGTGTGCATATCACTGTGTGTATGCCAGTGTCAACAGTAAATTGATATTGGCCAAAACCAATAAAATGATACATGTTTAAAATTTAGTTTTCAGCCATGCCTCATAACCGGGACAGTAAGGCAACAAGTCTTAATACTGCTAGCAGATTCACAGGGGTGGGGAAGATTCGCATACAAATGCAGTTAACAAATCCATATTTGCATGTATGCGTGCTGAACAGTGGGCAGGAATACAAATACAAAAATATAATCAGATTAAGTTTATATTTATTGATTTAGCTGTATTAAAATTATTGAATAATGTTGAGTGGATATTAAAAAAAGTGAAGGCCACTATTAAAAAAAAATGAAAATAATATCATCAGGTTCTTTTATTAATTTAGTACAGAAATAATGTTGTTTTAAACTTAAAAATAAAATATAAAACATATTAACTAAGTGGGTAGTCAAAAATATCAATATAAAAAAAAAATTTAATTTATATACAAATTTGCGTGATTTTTAATAAAGTATTTTTGTTTTTGGCTTTAGCACTTATTCCGATTATCGAATATTTTAAATAATAAAATAAATATACCAAATATTTGTAATTATCTAGAATCAATGAGTGTCGTCATATAAATATAGAAAGTTGAACCGCAGCTACTTTTCCGTTAACCATTAATAAAATAAAATAATTTTTTTTTAATTTTTGTACTCAATCCTTTTTTTCTACTTTTGCATTCCTGTTTTGATTTCTTCTACATTTTATTCTTAGTGTTCATTCATACATAATTTCAAAAATATTTGAGTTCATTTAAATAAAACCTTAAACGAAGCAATTAAAATATTGTAGTTTTTATTTAATTGGCAGTAATTAAACATTTCTTCGGAGTACACACAATGGTAATATGAATATGTACATTATACAATTTTGCGCCACTGTGCAAGTGGCTCTTGTGTTGTTGTTGTGTCTGAGTCAGCTTCTTACGATTTCCATGCCCTGCCTTATTCAATCGGTTAATATCATATCTGAATAAATCATACATGTAGTGGGTCAATTAAGTTGTGAGCCACTGTACATGTGTTGCTATTGTTTTATCAATATACAATAATTGTTGTAGTTGTTGAATCTTTCGCATTGGCACGCGAAATGTTATCCAGAGAATCGCATTACTCATTCGCCATGTTATGCCGACAGCTGTGTAAACAAACGGAAATCTATTTTGCTAAATACCCATTGTATACTATACTATATTCGTATTCCTATTCCTATTCCCATGTCTTATTTAGATACACAAAATCATTGGTTTTGTGCCTACCATACTGCAAATCGTAATGCAAACGACACTCGAGCAGCCGGTGCGACAGGCGGGCGCTGTTTATCTCAAGAACCTGATCAACAACAGTTGGTCGGATCATGAGACCAAGCCGGGCGAACCGATACCATTCTCCATCCATGAGCAGGATCGCGCCATGATCCGCGGCGCCATCGTAGATGCTATTGTCCACGCTCCAGAGCTGATCAGGTGAGCATGCAATCCTATTTCCAGTAGGGATCGTTATTATTTTATATATAAAATAATTATTTTTTAGCTGAAAATATTAATAATGATTAGATTTAAGTTTGTTTTATGAAATTTAAAATACAATCTTTTATAATACAATTTAATTTAATTTAATTAAATGCACTTACCAAAAATATCAACAAATATCAAATAATCAAAAGAAAAACAAAGTAAATAGATAAGTAAAAATTATACCAAACCTAATCAAATACATTTTTAAACTAAAAATTAAATTAATTATCGCAGACAATTCATTTTTAATTTAAAAATATTTTTATATTTTTCATCTTTATTTAATATTATTTAAAACAAAAATGTAGAGTAATATTTTCAAATTAATAATACATTTTAGTAAGTTCTTTAATTTTTATTATAACACTTTATAATAAAATTTAAAAATCAAAAATATCATTAAATTAAAAGAAAAAATACCAAAACTAATCAAAAACATTTTTAGAATGAAGACTTAATTAACTATCGCGGATGACTTGTTAAATTTAAATTATATTTATAAACTCATTTGAATAAATCTAATGATTGTTATTTTCCTTTACAGGGTTCAGCTTTCAGTCTGTGTGAATCACATCATAAAGAGTGATTTTCCCGGTCGTTGGCCCCAAGTGGTGGACAACATTAGCATCTACCTGCAGAATCCGGACGTGAATGGCTGGAATGGTGCACTGGTCACCCTGTATCAGCTGGTCAAGACGTACGAGTATAAACGCTTCGAGGAGCGAACGCCGCTCAATGAGGCGATGAATTTGTTGTTGCCAATGATTTATCAGCTGATGATGACGCTGCTCAATGATCAGTCGGAGCAATCAGTGTTGCTGCAGAAGCAGATACTCAAGATTTACTATGCACTCACACAATACAGCTTGCCACTAGACCTCATCACCAAAGAGATATTCTCGCAGTGGATGGAAATCTGCCGCCAGATTGCGGATCGGGCGGTTCCCGACTGTTCCCATCTGGATGATGATGAGCGCACTGAATTCCCTTACTGGAAGACCAAGAAGTGGGCTCTCCATATTATGGTCCGCATGTTTGAGCGGTAGGTTCCCAAATAAAACTCTAAATTAATTTCATACTAATCTTAATTTACGTCTTTTAATTTATCTACTTCAAAGTTATTATAAACATAATTTGTTTATTGAGAATTTTAAAAATTTTTTAGTTTAAGTTTTTTTTAAAAAGCAAAATTTATATAATCCGATTTTAGAAATTTATTAATTATCAGTGAGTAAGTCAGGACAAAGAGTTTTATATATGTAGATTTCTTTTTCTATTAATTTATAATTTTGGTTTTTTTTTCAAACCCTAGCTAAATTTATCTATTATAAATTTTATAATAATGTATTTATTTATTTATTTAGTTAAAGAAATTTGTTTAACAATTTTTTATTAAGCGATGTTTCAATTAATTTATAGTTTAGTTTTGTTTTTAAAATCAATTAAATAAAATAAAATTTTTATGCTTTTTTTAATTTGTCTATTAAATGTTATTTAATTTTTTTAACAATTAAAGTTGATTAGGATTTTAAATGTATAAGATTTATTTATTAATTTGTTTATTATTTTTTCTATGCAAAGTTAGTGAAATTAAAAAATGATTTATTTATTTAATTACCTTTGACCTTTTTTTTGTTCAATAACTGAAATATTTTTCTTTATAACAATTTCAGAAATGTATTTATTAATGAAAATAAATGTTTTTATTATTTATGCAGCTATGGCAGTCCCAGCAGTGTGGTTAGCGAAAAGTATCAGAAATTTGCCGAATGGTATCTGCCCACCTTCAGTTCTGGCGTTTTGGAAGTGCTCCTGAAGATTTTAGACCAATATCGTAATCGTGTCTATGTTTCGCCGCGTGTTCTTACGGACGTGCTGAATTATCTGAAGAATGCGTAAGTTTACAATTCAATTTGTTTAACTTTAACTTCATTTAAGTGGTTTGTTTTTCTTACAGAGTGAGCCACGCCTACACCTGGAAGCTGATAAAGCCGCATATGGTAGCTGTTATTCAAGATGTCCTATTTCCTATCATGTCATTTACCGACTCGGATCAGGAGCTGTGGGAGAGTGATCCCTATGAGTATATACGCCTCAAATTTGGTAAGCACAGGCACTTAGTTGCTGTTATTTGGATTCCTAATTAAACTCCTGTTCCTGTTTCTGCTCCTTTTTAGATATCTTTGAGGATTATGCTACACCAGTGCCAGCTGCCCAATCCCTGTTGCATTCCGTTTGCAAGAAGCGCAAAGGCATCCTGCCCAAGGCGATGAGCACGATCATGCAAATAATTACCTCACCGAATGCGGACAATAAGCAAAAGGATGGCGCACTCCATATGATTGGCACATTGGCAGATGTGCTGCTGAAGAAGGCGCTATATCGTGATCAGGTCGAGTCAATGCTCACCACATATGTTTTCCCGGAATTCCAGAATCCGGCTGGACATATGCGTGCCCGTGCCTGTTGGGTATTGCACTATTTCTGCGATATCCAAATTAAGAATCCTCAGGTGCTGGCCGAAACTATGAGATTAACCACAAATGCCTTGCTAACGGATAAAGAGCTGCCCGTTAAGGTGGAGGCCGCCATAGGCCTGCAAATGTTCCTATCATCCCAGGATGAGGCACCACAATATGTGCAGTCTCAGATCAAAGAGATCACCAAGGAACTGCTGACGATCATACGGGAAACCGAAAACGAAGACTTGACAAATGTCATGCAGAAGATTGTCTGCACGTTTACGGAGCAACTGTTGCCGGTAGCCACCGAAATCTGTCAGCATTTGGCAACGACATTCAGTCAAGTCCTTGAGTCGGAAGAAGGTTCCGATGAGAAGGCCATCACGGCCATGGGATTGTTAAACACGATAGAAACGCTACTCAGCGTTATGGAGGAGCATCCGGATGTGCTAATTAATCTGCATCCGATTGTCATCAATGTAGTGGGTCATATATTCCAGCACAACATTACCGGTTAGTCCCCAAGGTCAATGGAGAAACCGATCATTGTTCTAATTAAATGTTTCCGTTTTCGTATTTCATAGATTTCTATGAGGAAACCTTTTCGTTGGTCTACGATTTGACGTCCAAGGCCATTTCTGCAGAAATGTGGCAAATGCTTGAGCTGATCTATCAAGTTTTCAAAAAGGATGGCGTCGATTACTTCATTGATATTATGCCAGCGTTGCATAACTATGTAACCGTCGACACACCAGCGTTCCTTTCCAATCCAAATCGTTTGCTGGCCATTCTGGACATGTGCAAAACTGTAAGTTGGCTTATTCGAAAAGGATAAATAGCGCACAAGAGTTTTGGGCTTACAAATCTGTTAACAATACCAGAGAATAGTACCGGATCCAATACTGTATCCAAAATAAATTCAAGAGCTGGTACTGTACTGGTACGGTTGACGAACTTCCAACTGTCATAACTTGATCAACATTCAACAGATTTTCAAACGGAATTTCATGTTGATCATGATTTGGCCTCTTGATTTGTTCTGTATTCAAATTTTGTGCATTTAGAAAATATAATATTTTGCCACCATCATCCCTAAAATTCAACTTCGGTAATAAGGTTTGAAAATTCAAAATTTTAAATCTCAAGTTTTCACTTTTGATCAACTCCTAATATCGTAATTAGTGTAAAACAACACTTTAAACTTGATTCTGAGACCTTTCATTTTACTGTAAATAATCATGTGAATATCAACAAATATTTTGGCTTGTAAAGTCGTTAGGTCAGAGGCGTGACCAGCTTCGCACTGTCGTAACTTTAACAAAGCGTAGCCAATTTTTAAGCGGATTGCCGTTTTGGTCACAGTTTGGCCTATTATTTCATTCTGCGTTCAAATGTAATTTATTTCGAAAAAGTAAATAATAAATAAATTCATTTGATTCAAATTTTGAAAAAAAAATTTTCCTTTGGATCTTGGTTTTGGTTTTAATGCCCGCTTTTGATATTTTGATATTTTAAAAATTTATAATTTAAAATCTCCTCACATCACAATTAGTATAGAACCTTTTACCGAAATAGTTATTTCGGGACGTTCCAAAACCAAAAGCCGGAATCTATACTTGATTCAGTTTAAAAAGCTTACTTAAGAGTGTTGTTTTTTATAGATGCTGACTAGCAATCCTGGCGAGGATCCCGAATGCCATGCCGCCAAATTAATGGAGGTGATAATATTGCAGTGCAAGGGTCAAATTGATTCGGTGATACACATGTTTGTGGAGCTGGCTCTGTCGCGTTTGACACGCGAGGTGCAGTCGTCCGAGTTGAGGACGATGTGTCTGCAGGTGGTCATCGCTGCATTGTATTATAATCCGCAGCTGCTGCTCTCCATCATGGACAAGATGTCGCAACCGAGCAACGAACCAATTATCTCGCATTTCATTAAACAATGGCTGCATGACACGGACTGTTTTCTGGGGTACTACACAAATACAAAATATTTAATACTTTAATTGTTTATTAATACTATGCCTATATTTATTTAGTATTCACGATCGCAAACTCTGCGTACTTGGTCTGTGTACATTAATCTCCTTGGGGGATGCCAAGCCACAGGTACTGAGCGAGGTGGCCGATAAGATAGTACCATCACTAATATTGCTGTTTGACGGTCTCAAGCGTGCCTACGAATCCCGAGCACAGGAGGAGGAGGAGGAAGAAGAAGAGGAGGACGGTGACGATTGCGAAGGTTAGAACCAAATCCAATAATATAATATGAGTTTTCGCCAATAACACTAGGCAACAAATTCGAATTGATTGGCTATTAAACGAACGAAATCCACCTTTTTGGATATCAATCTTATTGTTATTCGGTAAAAAAAAAAACAAAAAAACAATTTTGGTTTTGCAGAGGCGCTGTCGAGCGATGAGGATGAAATGGATGAAATGGCACCCAACTATTTGGATAAGGTGGCGGACTTTGCAAAAACGAAAGGAGCTTCAGCTGGTTTCGAAGTAAAAGCTGAGCTCAAGGATGACGACGAGGATTCGGATGACGAAGCGGAGGAATCAGTTGGTGATTTAAATGAAACTGGTCTCGAAACATTCACCACACCCATTGACGACGAAGAGAACGAGACCGCTGTTGATGAATACTGGACGTTTAAGGAAGTTATTACAGGTAATATGATTGATTTAAGTCCTGTCTTTGTCCTGACTCGCTCACTGACTGACCCATAACAACTAGGAGGCTGAAATTTTCACCAACATAGCTGAAACAGTTTAATTAATATTATATATATTTGTTTCAGGAATTTCCACTCAAGACCAGCCATGGTATTCGCTGCTGACGTCGAACCTGATGCCCGAACAGGCCAAAGCGCTCCAGGAAGTGGTCGTTACTGCGGATCAACGTAAGGCGGCAAAGGAATCGAAACTGATTGAGAAGCAGGGTGGATTTGCCTTCCCCCAGACAACTGTGCCCACATCCTTTAAGTTTGGCTCTTAATTGGCTTTTTGTGTACCAACGACTTTGCTGACTTCATATTGTGACTCATCATATTTCTTTCCAAAAACGTAAACAAATGATATATGATAGCATATTCTATAGGTTTTCTGAAAGATTCTTTATATATGTTGCATGCTTCTTCGGCCCAGCGGTCGGTCGGTCGGTGGGTAAGATGATCGCTATATATTTATTGTAGATTTATATTAAAAAAAAACTTCTAATCAATTATTGGCAAGTCTATGCCAACTAAATTATGATAACATAAGTTAAAAGTCGAGTCTATATCATTGTATGTAACTAATAAAATCTACAACGATCAGAAGACACACTCCAACCTAAAATGGGTCAGAGAATGAGAATTTAACGCTGAGCATTTCACATACATTGTCTTTACACACACACACACACAAACTCACGCATATAATGTACTAGATGGAGCGATATTTTTGAAAAATAAAAACATTTTTAACGTTTGAATTTAAGTTTGTTTATTTAAATTGCAGGATTTTAATTGAATGTAGTCAAAGATAGCAAATAAGGACCAAATAAATCAGTGTGCACGAAATGTGTTACTTCAACTTGAAATACACCAAAATTCCAAAATTATATTATATAGTGATATAAGCCAAAAATCTTTATTTTCGTTTTAATAATATATAAATCATTTTTAATTCTTATTTTTAATTTTAAAAATTATATCTATTTTTGATTTGTATTTTAAAAGTTAAAAAAATGAGTTTTTCCGTAACTTTTTTTTTTAAAAACAAATATAAATTTAAATGTGTATTTTTATTTTATTTTTGAGATGTTTTTCCCTTATTTTACGCGACTTTAACTTTGAATGGCCCAGAAATGGCACAGGAAAATAATTGATCATAATATATAGTAATGCTTATATATTCGACAGAGTTTGGAAGTATTATGTATTGAATATAGAATGTACGTTAATACCAAAAGTATATATGTATTTTTTATATATATTTTAATTCTATTCGTTATCGCTTTAGATTCGTTTGCTACCAGCAAAACAACTTTCTCTGCTCGCGGTTCTTTCCCGAATTTAGATTTTTATTTAGTTGACCTCTGGCCGAATCAATGGTCGCTGAATTTGCTAATCGCGATTCTGGCGTATTTGCTTGAATAAAGAGTAGATGCCGAAGAACATGTAGATTTGAAGACTATGTTAATATAGGAGTCAGACATTGCAAAAATAATCAAGCTTATGAATTTTCCATAAAAATATAGCACCATGGCCAGGACGGCGATCACAACACAAAGGAGCTCAATAATCCCAACCAGCCGATCACAACTCCGGAGGTGTTGAGGCGCATGAATCATATCTTTTTCATCATTTTCACTGTTTACGTGTATTTTCTTTTTCGTACAGATTTGTAATAAAAAATCGTAAACTGGAATATTCATAATTAGCATCCACTAATGCTTCACAATTGCAAGTGCATTTTTCTTTTGAATTTTTTAGTAGCTATTGGTATTTTCTTTGCGACTAAATACTGCATACTTATTGTACTGCAGCCAAAATATTAAAGAAAAAGAGAAAATTATAGGATCGTTTCGTAAAATTCATCTTTAAAGGACTTAAAGGAAACTAGGTTCAATAGATATTCAATTTAAGATGTATTATCGATTTTATAAATAAAAGTCACTAATTAACTCTTTTAATAGTTCTTATTTGTAACTATTAAAATATAAATTAAAAATAACCCGTATTTAAAATTTTTATGATAAAGTCAAAAGCAAGTGCTGTTTTGTAACTTTTTAATAATTTTGGGAAACAATTGTTCAATTGTAAATATTTATTTTCAATCCTTGGATATAGTTACTCAAATTTGCCTGCCAATTGTAAGGATTTAATTAAAGTCAGCTGCTAGTTTTCGTTCTAATAAAATGTATTTTTAATATGTTTTTAAAACTCACAAGTTAAAAAGAAACAAAATAGACTAGTAATAAACATTTATTCCGTTTAAATTTAAAATAATATAACTTTTTGGCTGTAATTCATATTTACCATTTTTTTTTATATAGATAACTAAAAATAATTAAATTATTTTCCAACTTAACGACTAGTATTAGTTTGAGCTTTTAAGAAGATGTTTAATTTTCACTTCTCTAGAGCCATTTATTCCGTTTAAACTT
Source organism: Drosophila innubila (assembly GCF_004354385.1). Lineage (NCBI taxonomy): Eukaryota > Metazoa > Arthropoda > Insecta > Diptera > Drosophilidae > Drosophila > Drosophila innubila. Next base: position 148,285 of record NW_022995376.1, read on the forward strand.
GAAATAAGATTACTTTTTGGCCATAATTCATTTTTACCATTTTTTTTTTAAAAGATAAGTAACAATAGTTTAATTATTGTCAAACTTAACGACTAGTATTAGTTTGAGCTTTTAAGAAGATGTTTAATTTGCACTTCTCTAGAGCCATTTATTCCGTTTAATTTTAAAATAAGATTACTTTTTGGCCATAATTCATATTTACCATTTTTTTAAAATAGATAAGTAATAATAGCTTAACTATTTTCCAACTTAACGACTATTATTAGTTTGAGCTTTTAAGAAGATGTTTAATTTGCACTTCTCTAGAGCCTCTATATAGACGGGGCATCCACTAAACCAAGCCTTATGACTACCCTCGCAATTTGCGCATTTGGGGGTTGCGTGCTTCGGTTCGACGCAATCAGTGGAGAAATGGGATCCTCCGCAATTAAAACAGATAGATCCTTTGTCCTTTATCCGACAATTCGTAGAGCTGTGGTTGAAACCTAGGCAATTGAAGCACTGCTCAATCCGGAATGGTACAATCCTGACTTTAAATGCTTCTAGGTTGCAGATATTCAGCGCATCCAAATTGTTTTTCTTGGACAAAAGGTCCAATAGGATAGAGTTTTCTGGAAATTCGGGAATATACCCGCTGTTTCTTGCCGCTTCGCAGACAGTATGACCAAGTTGGGCCAGTTGACGAGAGATCCAGTCTAGCGTTGTGGAGCAGGGAAGTCCTTTAATTATAATGGTGAATCTCGACTTGCTCTGGGTGCGATCCACAAAGGGTTTTGAAAGAGCCCTATGTGTTTCCTTCGTGGAGCATTGAAAATCGAGGTCATTTCCTGGAGGCTTTCGGATAATCTTGTCGACGTCCTTAACGTTGGGAGTTATAGCAGATAGCGCCTTATCCTGGCATATTTTGGCGGTTGCCAATTCTTTATCCAATGTTCCATCGGTTTTATCCTTTACTGTTGGTGCAGATGCACAGCTGCTGGAAGATTGGGTAATAGAGGCAATTACTGGTGCTATCGCCTTCAGGATAATACTCTCGGCGTCCTTAACGTTGGGAATTATAATGGATAGCACCTTAACCTGGCATATTTGTTCGGTTGCTAATTTGTTATCCGATGTCCCATCGGTTTTATCATTCAATGTGGGTGTAGACTCACAGTTGCAAGAAGATTGGTCAATATAGAAAGTTGGGTCCTTCATGGAGCATTGAAAAGAGAGAGCATTTTCTGCAATTTCCTTCAGTTTGGAAATAACAATGGATGGCACCTTATCCTGGCTTTGTTCACCAGTTGCTATTGGGTTCTCCGGTGTCTCCGTTGTGCCGTCAGGTGTAGACTCACAGTTGCTGGAAGATGCGTTAGTGAGCTCTGGATTTTCGTGTTCTTCCCCATGAATTTCTTGTATTTCCAGTTCAAGCTCATCAAGTTCATCCAGGAAATCCAATTTTAAATAATTTCTTGGCTCTACTTTAAAGACATCAAGGGAAACTATTGATAGTTCAGCACCTGAACGGTTATCCTTGCCGGCACTGCGTTGTGGCGAGGGGGGAGGGAGAGTTGCTGTCTCATTTTCATCCTCACTATTCCAATCGGCGTCACAAGCACCCAAAACTTGAGGCTCTGGTGAATATACCCTTTCTTCACGCAACGGAGTCTTCACGTTGTCACCTTCATTTTTTATTTGCAATTTATCCATTTGATTGTCCATTTTACGCAGAAAACATTTCAAGTATTTTATTAACAAAGAAAAATTGTTTGCGATTCGAATCGTTGGCTTATCGATAAATGGGTGACTTATCGCACACTGCATATTATAGTTACTTCTGACAATTTTCAATATGGTCAGAAACTGCAAACGGCGCGAAATTTAAATTAAGTTAGTTATTTTTTTTTAAATTTTTTTTAGCAATAATTGCCAAAGCTTAACAATTTAATTTACATGAATAATTTAAAATTATATTAAATAAAGGTAAATTGAATCCAAATATATAGAAGTTGCAGATTTTAAATACTTTTCAAAAGTTGATCACAATCTGAAAATGGGCCACCAAGGCTGCCAGCCCGTTTTATGTTGCGACACGAGTCGTGTCACATGACTATTCAAACCAGTTGGCAGCACTGTAAACAAAGAGCGACATTGTGCATTGGGCGCATTTGATTATTTACGTTGATTTGTAAAATAAAATTGCATTTAAGGAGCACAAATATGAAGATTGCCATTGAAGGATGCGCCCACGGCGAACTGGAGCGCATTTATGATACAATTGAAGGTATCGAAAAAGAGCGCAATATCAAAATCGACTTGCTTCTCTGTTGCGGCGACTTTCAGTCAACCCGTAATGTTACGGATTTACAAACGATGGCTGTTCCACGTAAATACATGGACATGTGTACGTTTTACAAGTGAGTGAAGGTAAACTACAGGCGGGCACAACTTATTTATATATACTTTTGGCAGATATTACAGTGGAGAGCGTTTGGCGCCAATTCTCACAATCTTCATTGGCGGAAATCACGAGGCATCAAACTATTTACAGGAATTACCTTACGGCGGTTGGGTTGCTCCAAATATCTATTACCTGGGATATGCGGGCGTTGTGAATGTGAATGGCATTCGTATTGCTGGAATTAGTGGCATCTACAAGGGACATGACTTTTTGCGCGGTCATCATGAGTTTCCGCCGTATACGGAGCAAACGTGTCGCAGCGTCTACCATGTGCGTCAATTAGAAGTGTTTCGTTTGCAGCAGCTCTCGGGCAAAGTGGACATTTTCATGTCACACGATTGGCCCAGGGGCATCCAAGAGTATGGCAATAAAGCGCAATTGCTACGCTTTAAGCCACACTTTGCCGAGGACATTGGCAGCGGACAACTTGGGAGTCGTCCGCTAGAGGAGCTCCTAAAAGTGGTGCAGCCCACATATTGGTTTGCAGCGCATTTACACTGCAAATTCGCAGCGCTGGTACAACACAAGAAAAACGCTAGGAGAAATGAATATGCGGATGAGGATTCCGCTTCCTCCGATAGTGAACTGGAGGAGCATGATAACGGAGACAGCTTGGAGACGCATACCCCAGCGGTTACCAAGTTTTTGGCACTAGATAAATGTCTGCCCAAGCGACGTTTCCTACAAGTGCTGGACATGCCAACGAGGGAAGAGGAAACGACTCAATTAAAGCTGGAATATGACCTGGAATGGCTAACAATATTGTACACAACGAATCATCTGATATCGGTCAAGGATTACAATTACTATTTGCCAGGAAAAAAGGCGGGATCCATGGAGGAGCGCTGTAATTTTACACCAACCACAGAAGAATTATCGCATATAAGCAACAAATTCAGTAATCTTGAGGTGCCGTTGAACTTTTGCCGCACTGCGTCCACATTTGATCCCGTTGAGCAACAGAATTTTAAGCACTTGTATGTGGAACAACCAAAAGCACAACTGAATCCACAGTGCACGGAATTTTGTGCACTATTAGGCATTGATGATCCACTATGCTTGGCCATGCTGGCTAATGGCAAGCAACTACCTCAGACTTTCAGCTTTAAGCAGAGTCCAGCAAAGATCAATACTCCAAATACCACCGTGGTTGAGTCCACAGAACCCGTAGCCGTATTGGCCACATCCAAAAGAAAATTAAATTTAATGCTCCCAGCTCTGAAAGTGTCTGAACTGGAAAAAAACGTAATTGAGCTGCCAGTTGAGCAGGAGGCAGATGAAAAACCATCAATTGTCCCAGTTACACAGGACGCCAAGGAGGAGATTGCTCCTATTTGTGTCAGTCCAAATCTGAAAAAGCTCAAGAGGAGAAATCAAAGCATTTATCAATCTGAAGATAATGGCGAGATTATCTGAGATCTCCTAAAAAGATGCCGAACAATATTACTCAGGCCCGGTTTTTCAAAGCAACGGCCGTGTCGATTGAGCCATATCCGACTGTCTGTCCGTCTGTTTGAACGCTTCGATCTCAGAAACCATAAGAGCTAGAGACTTTAAACTTGGTATGGTTCCTGGATCAAGTTTGTTTTTACTTTTGGATCGGACCACTGTATCTTACTTATCTTGATTTCTTAGTTTTCGCAATTCCTTAAAAAAATGCTCGGAATTCGTATAAAGTACCACAATCTAAAGATTAACTACAAATTGATAATAATAAATTGTACAGTATCTCTCACTTTTTATCTGTATACTTGAGTCGAAAAATTATTACAAAACAAAAGGCAATTTTATTAAATTTAAAAATAACACAGAAAACGCTTGACACTGCATGCAGTTATATTAAATGGAAATAAATTAATTATAAGTATATAATTATCGAATATATATATATATATATATTTAATAGAAGATGCTTCCATCACTGAACGTCGGTCACATTGACGGCAAATGCTTCGGCGGCGCATATAAAACCGCATTGCAGCACCGATTTGGGCGTATCGGTTAAATCACAATAATAGCTGGATGGTGAAGGAATGCATTGCAGCTCTAGATGATCAGCTAAAGATTGGGATTCGGAGTTGGGGCGATAGAAACGGCAACGGCGTGGCCCAAAGATCGGCATATTGGCATCATAAGGTGGACTTAGAATATCGAAAAAGGCAGCAATGCCATTTCCGTCTTCACTTCCGCTTCCGGCTTGTGTTATCTGATGATAGTTGCGTTTACGTGGCGTAAGCAATGCACTTGATGTTTCTGTTGTAACCAGACAGGGCTCCTCAGCGATGACCTTGACCAGCGTGGGATTCGTGTCATAGGTCAAGGGATCGTCAGCAGCCAACAGCTGGGAATAGCTTTGCACATGCAGTTTTCCCCAAAGGCAACGCAGCAAACCGTACATCATGGGATGATCATGCAATGGAATCGAGTTGCCGCCACGCACAATAAACAAACTCATCGAGAAGCGTTCATCCTCAAAGATGTGCATATAGGTGCAGGGTGCCGAGCGAACACTGTCAACACTGTCAATGACCTCACGAAACAACTCCTCCTTAATGTGTAAGTCCCGATATGTTAGCTGATCCGTTAACTGCTTCAAATGCTGTAGATTCGAATTGAAGCTAGCAAGATTGGCTCGGTCAAATGTCTTGAAGGCCTGGCGCAGCACGCTCATAAAATGGGACGTCATTGCCAAAGCCGGCGAATAATTGTGCAATTGTTTAATGCAACGACCTCAGACAGCAATTTTTCACTGACGTAAGTTGTACTTTTGGTAGCGAGTAAAGCGGCAAGTCTAGATAATCAACTGCACAACAATTGCGGCCAACAAAAATTTTAGATAAACAAAAAGTCAGCTGTTTGACAGTGCTGGAAAACTGTCAAAACTAAAAATAGCTTAGCAGTGCTGGAAAACAACACAAGATATTGCGATTACAAAAATCTTTGCTTGTAATAAAAAACTGTTAAGTTAAATTAAATACATTTATGAAATTTAAACAGTATTAATTGTTTTAACAATTATAACAATTAAAACTAGTCTGCTACTGCATTGAATCAAAGCTTCCCAAGATAACACAAAACCCAATTTCAGATCTAGATGGAAGAGGCGTAATTTCTAAATATGTTTATTATTTAGAAATTATGCCTATATTTATATATTTATTTGAATTAACAATAAATTAAAAGCCCCTCTCCTTGGACTGTGTGGCGTGAGTCAGGATCCAGGACTTGTAGTCACGTTTCTTCATAGACATTTGCTTGTGGCGCGGATGTGTTGGACAGATGACATAACCGCGTTCCTGGCGCACCACAACATAGCAATCACTGCATCGACGCTTTAGGCGACCCTTGACCTTGAATCCTGCCACCTGCTGAACTAGTGCATTTAAAGGCGCAAGTAATCCAGCTGTATTTGTAGCCGGCACCAATTGTTGACCAATTGAGATGTGATCCGAAGTTGGAGATGATCCAATGATTGTGGAACGCATTAGACCATGGAAACTACGCGCGGCGCTTAATCCATTCCATAGACGGTCGCTGGATTTCAGTAGTTTGCTTGCAAAAGACATCTAGTAAGAACGTGAACGTTTTATTTTATATATTTTAATAAATTACACAAAACACGCACCTTTTGTTGACTACATATATTTAGAGTTGCCAGATTGCACAAAATTGACAGGTTGTGATGCTGCCCACCTTTTAAACAGTTTTCCACTGGCAGAATTTAATAACACGTTTCCACTGCAACGGCATTTTTGCATTCTCAATTGTTTATTTCCATTTGGTAATTTAGTTATTTTATTAAAAAAATAAATATTAAAATAAAGGTTAAATTAATGCATTTTTTTCTAAAATAACATATATTTTTGATTTCTCCAAAGATGTTTTTTATTAAATGTGAATTGTAGATATATCTCAAATTCAATTGTTTATTTCTGTTTGGCATTTTTTAAAATTAAAATTAAGAAATATGAATGCAGTTTGTTCTCCAATATATATATATATATATATATATATATATATATATATATATATATATATATATACATTTTGATCTCTCTCGAGGATGTATCTATATTAGATGACATTTTTAAAATTCAAGTGTTTATTTCAATTTGAGAATTATATAAGTACGGATCTTTAAAGTATGCACTATTATTAATCAATGCTGATTACTTCCACAGATTGTGGCTCATCTAATTTAGTGCGTTTACTCTTAGTAGGACCCACTTCTTCTTCTTCGGATGAGTCCAGAATTTCGGTTATATCTTCATTTTTAGTTTCTTTACTGGGTTTGCGTTTTGCTGCTGTTTTCGGAAAACTTGCCTCGACAAGTTTATCAGTTGTGGAGCTTACAATCTGTTCAACGTCATTCTCCTTCTCCTCCTCCTCCTCCTCAACTACAAGGCAATCATCATCATCATCATCGACTTTAGTGGGTCGATTACGTTTGGAGGTTGAGGGACCATCATCCGTAGAATCTTTGCCATTCGCCGTACGCTTCTGGGACCTGGACTCCGTCTCTGTCTCCTCCTTGCCCTGAGATTTCTTCTGCTGCTTTGGCTGCAACTGACTTTTATCCGCAATCACCTCAAATAAGGAATCCTCTCGCTCCGCCTCAAAGTGTGATATGATGATGCTCAGCTCGTAGTTCTGGAAGAAGTCATCGCACTTGAGAATGATGCCATCCACGATATTCATATCACAAAGCATCTTCTGTTCATTGCATTCGGTTTCACCCTCCTCCGATGAGATGATAATGGATCCTGTAGATTCCACGGTTACATCTGGATTGACCATATTTAGAGCTTTGATGAGTACTTCATCGCGGAATGCCTTGACCTGGACACGCTTGGTATCGATGCGTAGTGTGATGGCCGGATCACTGGCACACACATAGCAATTGGGGTTGGGCTCCGGGAAGAAGGCGTCTGCAACCAAAAACTGATTACGTCCATTGAGACGGAGTCGGGCATAGACGGCCTTGCACTGTTCCCACTTGGATTGGAGCACACTGAAGGCGCGCATTACGGATATTCCGGCCGTAATGGCATTTGTGGTCGCAATCGCTGGAATTATATTGCCCGCCATGGATTTGATCTCAAAGCGCGACTTGCGCTCAATGTCAAAGATGTTGGAGCGCACATTGGCACAGGCAGCCACAAAATCCATGGCCGCCTGCTCATCCTTGTCCCAGACCAAGGTATCATCGCCCTCTAGCTTCAGAAAAGCAGCGCTTAAATCCTTGAGCGCATTGGCAAACACCTGGGCACATTCCTCCACCGTCCAGACTTTGTGATGTTGACGCGCCAACTCGAATCCTTCAGCCTCCTTGACGCCCTGTGGCAACAGGGTGTTCCATTGCACGGGCACGGGTGCCGTGCGGGATTTCCAGAGATTCGACATGCGTAGCAAGTAATTAATGTCCTCGTTGAAGAACTTGTTAAACAATTTGCCAGCATCGTAGGCGCAATCTTTGGCCCATTGGCGCGTATTGATGCGCACCACATTCCCATTGGATTCCGAGTTGGACTCGGATTCACTTTCTTTATCCTTCCTATCGTTATCGTTATCCTTATCCACGGCAACAGCGTCACCGGCACCGTCTTTGTTGACTTCAGCTGCCTCGGGATCAGCGACATCGGGGGATATATCCTCATCCTCAACAGATTCACCGAATAGTTGACTGAAAGTATTATTTTAAATTCCATATCGATCAATATTTGATGTAGTAATGTAAAAAAAACTAGCAACTTTCCAAGTCCAAAAACATGTCCGATTTAACATGATTTATAACAGAAAACTGACACGTCTCAGAACCATGTTTAAAGTGTTGTTTTATACTTATTACGATAGTTATCAGTCTATAGTCGAAAGAAAAATTATATGTTCGAAATAAACAAAATTTATATTTTTTTTGATTAAAAGTGAAAACTTGAGATTTAATATTTTGAATTTTAAAAATTTCAAAGGGGGGACCCTTACCATCAACATGAAACCATGGCTATGATTTTTGAAAAATAATAAAATTTTCTGAATGAACAAAATTCAAATGCAGAATAAATTTTGGAGCCAAATCATGATTAAATTGACATTCCGCTTGAAAATCGCGTAAATTTTGTCAAAGTTACGACCGTTCGAAGTTGCTCACGCCTCTGACCTTAACAACTTTATAAGTCAAAATATTTCTTGATTTTGACATGATTTTTTACAGAAAAATGAAAGTTCTCAAAATCAAGTTTAAAATGTTGTTTTATGCTAATTACGATATAGGAAGTTTATAAAAAGTGTAAACTTGAGGTTTAAAATTTTTAATTTTCAAAAATCCTAAGGGGGGACCCTTACCATCAACATGAAACCATGACTATGATTTTTGAAAAATAATAAAGTTTCCTAAATGAACAAAATTCAAATGCAGAATGAATTTAGGAGCCAAACCATGATTATTATGACATTCCGCTTGAAAATCGGGGAAGTTTTGTCAAAGTTACGACCGTTCGAAGTGGTTCATGCCTCTGACCTAACAGCTTTACAAGTCAAAACATTTCTTGATTTTGACATGATTTTTTACAGAAAAATGAAAGTTCTCAAAATCAAGTTTAAAATGTTGTTTTATGCTAATTACGATATAGGAAGTTTATAAAAAGTGTAAACTTGAGGTTTAAAATTTTTAATTTTCAAAAATCCTAAGGGAGGACCCTTACCATCACCATGGAACCATGGCTATGATTTTTGAAAAATAATAAAACTTTCTAAGTGAAAAAAATTCAAATGCAGAATGAATTTTGGAGCCAAACCATGATTATTATGACATTCCGCTTGAAAATCGGGTAAGTTTTGTCAAAGTTACGACCGTTCGAAGTTGCTCACGCCTCTGACCTAACAACTTTACAAGTCAAAATATTTCTTGATTTTGACATGATTTTTTACAGAAAAATGAAAGTTCTCAAAATCAAGTTTAAAATGTTGTTTTATGCTAATTACGATATAGGAAGTTTATAAAAAGTGTAAACTTGAGGTTTAAAATTTTTAATTTTCAAAAATCCTAAGGGGGGACCCTTACCATCAACATGAAACCATGACTATGATTTTGAAAAATAATAAAGTTTCCTAAATGAACAAAATTCAAATGCAGAATGAATTTAGGAGCCAAACCATGATTATTATGACATTCCGCTTGAAAATCGGGAAGTTTTGTCAAAGTTACGACCGTTCGAAGTGGTTCATGCCTCTGACCTAACAGCTTTACAAGTCAAAACATTTCTTGATTTTGACAAGATTTTTTACAGAAAATGAAAGTTCTCAAAATCAAGTTTAAAATGTTGTTTTATGCTAATTACGATATAGGAAGTTTATAAAAAGTGTAAACTTGAGGTTTAAAATTTTTAATTTTCAAAAATCCTAAGGGAGGACCCTTACCATCACCATGGAACCATGGCTATGATTTTTGAAAAATAATAAAACTTTCTAAGTGAAAAAAATTCAAATGCAGAATGAATTTTGGAGCCAAACCATGATTATTATGACATTCCGCTTGAAAATCGGGTAAGTTTTGTCAAAGTTACGACCGTTCGAAGTTGCTCACGCCTCTGACCTAACAACTTTACAAGTCAAAATATTTCTTGATTTTGACATGATTTTTTACAGAAAAATGAAAGTTCTCAAAATCAAGTTTTAAATGTTGTTTTATACTAATTACGATACAGGGAGTTGATTAAAAGTGTAAACTTGAGGTTTAAAATTTTGAATTTTCAAAAATCCTAAGGGGGGACCCTTACCATCAACATGAAACCATGGCTATGATTTTTGAAAAATAATAAAATTTTCTAAATGAACAAAATTTTAATGCAGAAAAAATTTTGGAGCCAAACCATGATTAAAATAACATTCCGCTTGAAAATCGGTTTATTTTTAAGAAAGTTACGACTGTCCGAAGTTGATCACGCCTCTGATTTAACAACTTTACAAGTCAAAATATTTCTTAATTTTGTCAGAAAAATTAAAGGTCTCTGAATCAAATTTAAAGTGTCGCTTTTTACTTATTACGATATTAAGAGTTGATTAAAAGTGAAAGCTTAAGATTTTAAATTTTAAGGTGGGACCCTTACTACCGAAATTGAATCTTGGCGATGAAAATGTAGAATTTGAATACAGAATTCATTTAGAGCCCAAGTTATGATCTATATATGCAAATTTTTATATGACAGTGATGTAGACATCAATTAATCTGTTTTTGAATCTACAAAAGTCGATTTATCGAATTGTTTTACTTAAATAATTTGTTGTTTTCATGTGTAACTCACTTAAATAAATGCTTGGCCCACACAATACAATGAATAGGCTCCGAGGGAGTGTTTCTTATGGTGCAGCCGGGAAAGCTGCGCTGCTTTTCTTTCGGTGTACATTCGTAGCATTGGGTTAAGCCGCGCTTGATCAACTCCACCTGACCGTTATAGCCGGAGGTGCCACTTTCAATCAGAGGCACATCTGCATTCAGACACAAGCGATTCACATGGTTGCGAGCAGCTCGATTATCCAACGCGCTCAACACAACATCGAATTTCTTGAAGAAACTCACACCGTAGTCAGTGCTGTAAAATTAAAAAGATAATAATAACAACAATAACAATGAGTCAGATCATAGTGAAATAAACAAAGTGAAATATGTATTCACCACACTATAATACATTTTGATAATTCACCACGTTCTCAATTTCACCACACACACTTACGATGTAATACTGTCATGATGTGCAGTGATATTCGCATCAGGATTAAAGCTCAAAGCACTTTCTCGTGCAACGCGAGCTTTTGACTTGCCCACATGCTCGCGATGGAATAGAAATTGGCGATTTAGATTGCTCAGGTCAATGGTATCCAAATCAATCTTAAAACAAATTGAAGCATTGGTCAATTTATTATTCAAACTTGTCACTCGTAACTTACAATTTCGATTTCCGTAAAGCCGCTGAGCACAAGATTTTTGAGCACCTCGCATCCGATGCCGCCGGCGCCTACAACCAACACTTTCGACTTTCTAATCAATTCTTGCAATGTTGCGGGGAAAACGCCGTCAATTGCCGCTGCCATTATTTTAATTTTAGTTGATTCCTTGCAATTACAGGAAAAGGAATGCAAAATTTGCAAATGACGCCGGCAACAGTGCTGCTAGCTTTTTTAAGGAAAAAATTGCTAAAAACCAACCGAAAAATAGCTAGATTGACAATGCTGCCAACTTTTTTGAAGTCGAACACAACGGGGTGGCAGCCTTAAGTCTCAGAAAAAATTCCGATAGTTTAAACGTTTAAAAAAAGTGCGATATTTATTTATCACAGTCTGAAACGGTTAACAATTAAAATTTTTTTTTTTTTTTTTTTTGGGTTTTTGCAATAATTTAGCAAAAAACCAAACAAGTTAATAAAAACATATTAATTCGAATTTAGATAAATTAAAGGCGAACTTTTTTATGAATGCTGGGAGTTTGTTGTGCGTAACAAAGTTTGATTTAGTTGAACCCAAAAATGTTAAGAGCTCTAAGAAAAATTACTTCAAAATTTTTGTTAACTAATAGAAGTTTCAGATTAAAGCTCATTTTTAAATTAACTGATCACAAAATGAAAATGGCTATAAATCCGAGAGCCAAGCCTGCCAGCCCGTTCAATTGTTGCGACATGACTATTAAAAATAGTTGGCAGTACTGACTCTACATTTGACAACATTGGTGTGTTGTGTTGAAGTGAAAAACGGACGTATTATTTTTTAAGTGCTTGTTTGTGAAGCACAACAACTGCGCTAAAGCTGTAATTTGAAAAAACTTAATATTTAAATTAGTTGCGGAATTTGTTGAAAGCATAAGTATGGCTGAAGTGCGACGCAGAAAGGCAGACAACGAGGCGGACGATGCTGCTGCTGCTGCTGCCGCGAGCAGCGCAGCTGATTCTTCAGATCATGTAAGTTTGTTACCCAGTCCAATAAGACTAAAATGACATTCCAGCTATGTATGTGTGTATATATAAACGTAATTGAATGACTGAATCCTTACGTTTCGCTATTCAAAATTGGCTATAATTGAAGCGCAAAGCAAAACGAGACAAAAATGTATGTATACGCATACAACAACAACATTAATACTGCATACATGCATACATACATATGTGTATGTTTCTCTGTGCTGTGTTTTTGTTATTCTCTGACGCACAAGCAGGTGGTAAAAGAGCGCCATCCAGAGAGCGGCGAACGACAGCCAGAGAGAGAGAGAGAGAGAGTGGGGAAACGATGAAAAACCAATAACAAATAAACTGCGTTCTCGCAGTCATAATACAACAACAAGAATACTAACAAAGAATCTGTTGCAAGCAAATTCAATTAAGTGGCTGAACAACGAATCCACCAACCACCCACTAAGAATTACCTCAGCACAGCTTGCTAGAAATGAGACTCTCAAAGCTAAAAAAAAGACACGCTTGTTTCAAGCAGCGTGTTTTTCTTAATTGATAATGAAAATAGTGCCGCACTTTGCCAAAAATTCTCACTATTCCATTACTTAGTACTTAGTACTTAAAGAGAATGCCCCTTTCACTACTTTCTTATCAGACCTCACTAATATTTGACAAGCAAACAAAACACGCCACCTTAACAACCAACCACAGACAGCTTGGATAAATTGCCTAAATATATTCGTATCTTGCTGATTATATTGTCAAGTTCTTGTTTTGACCAATTTTAATAATTCACAAATTTATTTATTATTTACTTGTATATGATGGATTTCATTAATTTTTTTAAATTGCCTTAAGAACCATAAAAAACATTTTTAAATTTAAAAAATATTGTAAATGATCAATTAAGCTATTTATTGGAAAATATAAAAATTTACATATATTGATACTTTTTTGTATTTAAAGAAATAGTTAAAATCAGTGTATATCATTATTTTTCGTAAGAGTAAATTGATTATGTATCTAGAATAGCATCTTTTCACAAATTTAAGCAATACATATTTAGCTTTTATTTTTTTTTTAAAAATAGTTATTCTCAATTAATTTCATTATACATCATTTTTTAATTTCTGAAATTAAAAACAAAAAAAATTAAATACGAAGACGATTTTCTTGTCAAAAAATTTGTTTGACTAACTGTGCGCAAACGGAATTGGACTTTGATTTTGCACGCTTAAGTGTGAAATATCTTATTTTGATCAACTTTTTACTTGATACTTTAACAGGTTGATTCAGAGGAAGAGAAAATACCAGAGGAGAAATTCGTTGAGGAGCTGGCCAAGAATCTACCTCAAGGCACTGATAAAACGCCAGAGATATTGGACTCTGCACTTAAGGATTTACCAGATCGGTATGTGCATAGAAAAACATTATTTATTTACAACGCATTGATACATAATTATTTGTGGGTCAGAGCGTAAGAAATTCCGTTAATATTTCAACACACAGCTGTGTGCATATGGCGGCAAAATAACAACAACCAATAATTCACACACATCAAAATTAAAGGTCAATTTTCCATTTTGAAAACAAATTGTTATAATGTTGGAAATACATATATTCTCATAGTGAATTCATATAATAATATTTAGTTGGCATTCAATTGGTTTTTTTTTTTATTTATTTGTATTAATACATATAAATTTTGTACTCTTTCAGCTGGAAGAATTGGGTCATTCGCGGCATTTTTACGTGGATTATGATTTGTGGATTTGCATTGATAATCTACGGTGGCCCTTTGGCCTTGATGATTACGGTGCGTTAAATGATGATACCCACACAATTAGTCCAAAAAGTTGTTTGATTAAATACTGTTTCTTACAAAAATATAAGTATTATTGATTTTAATTTTATTTTTAAAGATTGAAGTTATCAATTTTTTAAACAAAAAAACCAGTATAAATCTTGTCAAAACGCATTCGTGACTAACTATACTTAGGTGTACAACTATTAAACACCTAATTGTCTATGTCTATATTATCTATATATATTATTGCATTTGCAGACACTGTTGGTACAAGTGAAGTGCTTTCAGGAGATTATCTCAATTGGCTATCAAGTGTATCGCATTCACGGTCTGCCCTGGTTTCGTAGTCTCTCCTGGTATTTCTTGCTCACATCCAACTATTTCTTTTATGGCGAAAATTTAGTTGACTATTTTGGAGTCGTCATTAATCGTGTGGTAAGTGATTCAGCTTATTTTTAAAACGAATTATTTTCAATTTGTAACTTATATATTTTCAGGAATATCTGAAGTTCTTGGTAACATATCATCGCTTCCTATCGTTCGCCCTGTATATCATTGGCTTTGTTTGGTTCGTGCTCTCGCTTGTGAAGAAATACTATATCAAGCAGTTCAGTCTATTCGCCTGGACGCACGTCTCGTTGCTGATTGTCGTCACCCAGAGTTATCTAATTATACAAAATATATTTGAGGGTCTTATATGGTTTATAGTGCCCGTATCGATGATTGTTTGTAATGATGTCATGGCATATGTTTTTGGTTTCTTCTTTGGACGCACACCCCTCATTAAGCTCAGTCCCAAGAAGACCTGGGAAGGTTTTATTGGTGGTGGTTTTGCCACCGTTCTTTTTGGCATATTATTCTCACTGTTATTGTGCAATTACCAATACTTTATCTGTCCCATACAATACTCGGAGGAACTGGGTCGCATGACAATGTCCTGTGTGCCCAGCTATCTGTTCACGCCACAGGAGTACAGTCTTAAACTGGTAAGATTAAGCATTACACACACTATAATACTTACCTTTACGAAATGCTGTTTGTTTTGATTTGAATTGCAGTTTGGCATTGGCAAAACTTTGACCATTTATCCATTCATATGGCACTCGATTTCATTGAGCCTGTTCAGTTCAATAATTGGACCCTTTGGTGGCTTCTTTGCATCCGGCTTTAAGCGTGCATTCAAAATTAAAGTAAGTGAACTTATCATATTCTTTTTATACACGGAAATCACAAAATGTCTGACCCCATAAAGTGTATATATCTTGTTGAATCTTAACCTGACTTTTTCCTTTCCACTAATTGATTTGTGTTTTTTTTTTTAGGACTTTGGCGATATGATTCCTGGCCATGGCGGTATAATGGATCGCTTCGACTGTCAGTTCCTGATGGCCACCTTTGTCAACGTTTACATTTCGAGTTTCATAAGAACTCCATCGCCGGCCAAATTATTGACACAGGTTTGTTGTTCACTATACAACAAACGAGAACTAAATATATTTACAAAGTTTTGAAATTACTTTGCAGATTTATAATTTAAAGCCGGATCAACAATACCAAATCTATCAGTCCTTAAAAGATTCACTTGGCGAGATGCTAAACTAAATGAAAAAAAAATTAGACAACAACAATTGTTTGCTTTAGTCGTACTTCTATATATAATCATTATAAATTACCCATATATACACATAAAATCTGTATATGAAAACACAGCGCATGCTGTTAAAGTCTCCTTAAAAAATGATTCAATAGAATGAATAGTTATAATTTTGAGCATAATTTTTGTTATGTTTTTTAGTTGTATAGTTTAGAATTTTTGTTGTTACAATTTTAAGTTATTTCAGTTACGATTATTATTATTATAATTATTATCATAATAGCATTATATAGTGCAATTGTAATCCGCTTATCGGAGACATGTTGTTAAGCGATTCCATTAATTTTAATTGAGATTGACTATTTACCAAATCGAATTAAACTCTAAAAAAATGCGAATGAAAACACGAAAATGAAAGGCAAAGCAAAATAAGAAAATTAAAATAACCACCAGTAAAACAATCCTCTAAATTTGATGTTTGTGTGTCTCCATGTGTAAATTATATACATAGTATTTATATACTTATGTGTACTAACTATTAGTCCAGAGAGAGAGAGAGAGCGACAACGCCTGTGAGTCAAGTCGAAAGAGGCGAAACTATATAAGAATGTGAATTATTCTCTATATAGTACAAATCTATAACTTAAAGCATTTTAATTTATGTGAAAAATACGTACTACAAGCGAGTAACTTATGTCTAGTGCAATATATATATATATATAACATTATAAAACATTTTTCCATTTTTCAAAACGTATCATTTATATAAATTTAATTTTATAATATTTATGTATCCTTTGGTTAACGCATGGATAAACAATTCCGTGAACTTATTCAATTCAATTCAGAGTTATATCAAACTGTTTAAGATATAAGAAAAGTCTTTATTGATGTTACAAAACGAAATTAAAAATATGAATGTAAATGGAAAATTAACAAACAAATTTTAAATGGCACTCACACACTTATGTGTATTATATATAGATTTATATTATTTTAAATCATTTAAATGATCTTTAATTCGAGAGCGATTTAATTTATCAACCTCGCTGCGCTTCAGATCAAAGTAAAGGTGTTTATACACAGTGCACTTAATTAAGAGCCAATTATATATATTCATATATATACATATTGGAATCGTTTGGATTACACCGTATCTAAAGGAGAATTATCTTAAATTTCAATGGGCTTAACAAGAATTTTTTTAATCAGAGAGCGATTTAATTCATTGACATCGCTGCGTTTCAGATCAAAGTAAATTTGTCGTTTTCGAGCATCATCCAGCAAATGACGCCACATATCTACAGCCTGTGAACAAGAAAATAGAAAAAGGGATGTTACTTTTACATGAATAATATTTATATATTTATTTGTTTAATAACGTACCTTTAAGTCATCGAAATTGCCGCAGATGATTAGACAACGACGTGGTCTAGTGATGGCCACATTAAGACGCTGGTAATTGGTAAGGAAGCCAACGCCTCGAGTGCGTGCATTCGACAGGATAATGACATCTCGCTGCTGACCCTGATACGCATCCACCGTGTGCGGTGTGATGCTCATGTGACTCGGTATCATTTGGCTGAGTATATGGCATTGATTGCTATAAGGCGTTATCAATCCATATCTAAACTTTGAAGCGGGCATATGCTTATCCAGCTCCATCAGCAACTTGGCCACAAAACGCGCCTCCTCATCGTTGCTAATGCTCCGACTGCTAGAATCATTTGTGTCCCGTGTGAAACTCAAATTGATGACACAATACGGAATAATGGGAGATGTTAGATACTGTGTGCAATTGGCATTGACCAATTCACCCTCATAAAAGTAATTATTGGGCCAACGGCAAATCTCTGGATGCATGCGATACTGCATACTCAATTTGTAGACTTTGGTATGTACAAAACTATTTCCCTTCTCCTTGAGGAGCTGTTGTTTTAAGTTACGCTGTATGCGATCAAACATTGAGTTGCCCAGTCCAAATTCAATGGCCTTCTTAGATAGCACTGTTGCCGGCAATTGTTGTGTATCTCCGACGAGTACTAATCCTCGCACGCCAAACTGAAGTGGGAGAAGAGTCCAGGGTTCGGTGCACTGTGTGGCCTCATCAATGATGCACGCATCAAAGTAATCTATGAATGTGGCCAATTTAACGCAGCTCGAAAGGGTTGTGCACACAATATTGGCACGTTGTATATACTTTTTGGTTAGCTCGTATTCCTCCCGTGGCGTCAACGGTGGATTCAGTCGCTCATTGACCAATCTCAGTTGTTGTTCCTTCGTTTGCAGTTGCTGTTGCAAATAACTCAGCTGCACCGAGCGTTGTTTGATCTCGGCAATCTCCATTATCAGCTCCAGCTGTTGTTGGAGTAGACTGGCTACATTGTCAGGTGTCAGACGTTTGCGCTTCTCCTCACGCTCCTGGCTCAGCAGCTGCTCCAGCGACACCTCACGCACACTCTGATGCATCTTCTCAAAGCAACCAAATCTTAACAAGTGAAACTTGGAATGACCCATAGCATTCCTTGCCTGATTCAATTTAAAGGTGATATTATCCACAGCTGCATTGCTGTGCGCACAAATGAGAATCTTGCGATCCAGAGTGAGATGTGTGGTTCCATATGTGCACTGTAGCGCCAAATTATAGATGACCGCCGATTTGCCAGTTCCCGGTGGACCCTGTATCAGTGTTATACTTGGTGTCGAATCGTCAGTCAGGCGTATCCAGGTGCTTAGACAAATGTCCGTCTGATGGGGATTCAGTCGCTTGAAGCCTCTATATCCGGCGCCCTTAAAATGCTTGCTGTCAAAGGATATCACATTCTCGCTGGGCTGCAGGATGCGTTGGAAGAGCGGCGAGCGGCCAAGTTGATAAACCCCATTAAATGCACCCAACTCCACTCGCATATTATCCACAACTGGCCGACAAGTTAGCGTCTTAACGGGTTGTAGCATTTCCATTGAAATGTCCTTTTGCAAGATTTCAAAGGTCAACTCGTATACATTGCCTGCGATGTAAGGTTAGATTAGTTTTAATATTAACAATCAATAAAGATTAGTATATAAATAAAAACTTAATCAGGCAATCAAACCGAAACAAATATCGATTCTGGTTTCGGTACATACCGATGTAACTATTTCATCAATAGGTTTTATACTAATTATTATGTAAGGAGTTAATTAAAAGTAAAAACTTGAGATTTTAAATTTTAAAAATTCCAAAGCAGACCCCCTTAGCATTCAAATCGCAACCAAGATCTGGAGACAAAATTTTATTTTAAAAATTAATTAAATTTAAATGTAGAATTGAAATAAGACGTTAAATAATGATCAAAATAAGATTCCGTTTGAAAATAGGTTTAGTTTTGACAAAGTTATGTAGGTTTCAAGTTGGTGAAACCTTTGATCTATTTTTGTCCAATAT
Organism: Drosophila innubila; assembly: GCF_004354385.1. Lineage (NCBI taxonomy): Eukaryota > Metazoa > Arthropoda > Insecta > Diptera > Drosophilidae > Drosophila > Drosophila innubila. Next base: position 167,488 of record NW_022995376.1, read on the forward strand.
GGCATGATGTTTTACAAAGAAATGAAAGTTCTTAAACCCAAGTTTAAAGTGTTGTTTTATACTAATTACGATGCAAGGAGTTGATTAAAAGTAAAAACTTGAGATTTAAAATTTTGAATTTCCGAAATTCCAAAGGGGCACCCTTACCATCAACATGAAACCATGACTATGATTTTTGAAAAATAATAAACTTTTCTAAATGAACAAAATGGAAACGCAGAATATATTTTGGAGACAATTCATGATTAAAATGACATTCCGCTTGAAAATCGGTTAAGTTTTGCCAAAGTTACGACCGTTCGAAGTTGTTCACGCCTCTGACCTAACAACTTTACAAGTCAAAATATTTCTTGATTTTTACATGATTTTTTACAGAAAAATGAAAGTTCTCAAAATCAAGTTTAAAATGTTGTTTTATACTAATTACGATATAACGAGTTGATTAAAAGTGTAAACTTGAGGTTTAAAATTTTGAATTTTCAAAAATCCTAAGGGGGGACCCTTACCATCAACATGAAACCATGGCTATGATTTTTGAAAAATAATAAAATTTTCTAAATGAACAAAATTCAAATGCAGAATCAATTTTGGAGCAAAATCATGATTAAAATGACATTCCGCTTGAAAATCGGGTAAGTTTTGTCAAAGTTACGACCGTTCGAAGTTGTTTACGCCTCTGACCTAACAACTTTACAAGTCAAAATATTTCTTGATTTTTATATGATTTTTTACAGAAAAATGAAAGTTCTCAAAATCAAGTTTTAAGTGTTGTTTTATACTAATTTCGATATAAGGAGATAATTAAAAGTGAAAACTTGAGATTTAAAATTTTGAATTTTCAAAATTTCAAAGGGGGGACCCTTACCATCAACATGGAACCATGGCTATGATTTTGAAAAAATAATAAAATTTTCAAAATGAACAAAATTCAAACGTAGAATGAATTTTGGAGAAAAAATCTGGAGGAACATTTATTTTGTAATCGAAATAAATAAAATTTTAGTGAAGAATTAATTAAGACGTCAAAAAAAACCTTTGACCTAGTAACAAGTTCAAATTTTTTTTTCGAATTAGGGATAATTTTTTAAGAATCAAGTTTAAAGTGTTGGTAAAAACTTGTTAATGGGAATCCAGACAGTAAATATTAGTAATAATAATATATTTGGAAAATTTACCGGCTATGCGCTGCATGCGGGGCAATGTCGCGAAGATTTCTTTCAACCGATCGCTACTGCGTAGAGTATAAAGGTCATATTTCTTAACGGGCTTGTTGCTGTCTAAAAATAGAGTTGGAAATTATTTGAAAATATTGAAACATAATCATAAAAGCAAAGAGAAATTTGCTAACATCTTGTGACCAGTAAGAAACGTGGACGATGTCTGGTGTTCTCCCTGGAATAGCTCTTCAGAGTGACTTCAAATGTGGTGCTGTTGGATTTATATTCGCGTTCTATGGTGGTTAGTAGCTCCAGCTTCATTAGTGGTATTATGGTTCTGTGTATGTTGCATTAAATTTAAATTAATATTTATAGGAATAATGTAACTATTTATTCACTTACTCTTTGTACTGTTTGTAGCTCTTGAATTCGGTTGGTATTGGCATTAGGACATCCTTTTCGGCCACATCACTTGGATTACCTAGTAAGAGCCATTGATTACCCCAGCTAAGTATATTTCCGGTTATCAGATCCGTATAATTCTCCAATTTTCCCTTGGTCTGTGCCCATTCCCGTCGCTCAGAGTATTTACTCAGTGAAAACTTGTTGGTATCCTTGGCATTATTCACCTTTCTCATGGCACCTTCGATACGTTCAATGTATTTGATCTGAACATCATCATTAAATCGAACATGACGATTGCGTTTAGACAATTTATTCATGTCCTGTCGATATTTAAAATCACGATCCATATCGGCAAATGTAACCCGATTGCAGGTACGTGTATTGCGCGCCATTTCCGCCTCTTTACGCTCCGGCGGACGACAATAGTAGAACGGCGGACTCTTAGGCGCATTCTCGCCGGCATTAGCCCAATTCTCGCTGGGATTAGCCTCATCCAAATTTTGTGAGAAGCATTCAATGGTGGCACGACGCTTTGGTATTGCTTTTAGAGACGTCTTTCGCTTTTTATCCGTTTCCTTATCCAGTTTGGCTTTCTTTGCCACTGGTGGCTGCAATTCCTTGGTTAGAAATTCACCACGATTGCAATTGCCGAGTGTGGGCACGTGTAACTGGTTACGCTTCTCTCCTTTTGCAGTATCCGTGGAGTTGTTTGATTTTTCCTTGGATTTTTCCGCCAGTTTTTGCAAATGCTCACGACGCATTTTCTTATTTTCTTCATATTCCTTTTTCTTATCCTTTGGCTTTTGATACCATTTCTTTTTCATTTCCACTTGGTATTCCAGCGTTCGTTGTTTATCCAAAATCTCATTTTTTCGCACTGTGTTTTTCTCCGTTTCCTTCTTCTGTTCGGCGGACACTCCGCGCAATTTGCCACGATGTACAGGTAAATGTGGCGCTGTTACAAGTTTTGGTCCTCGACTTGATTCCTCGCTAACTGGTTTTGATCCTCGATTTAAATCCTTGCTTTTCTTGACTACTTTTGTTGGCGTTTCCGGTTTTTTTATTATTGGAACTTCGGGTACTAATATATGTGAATCTTCTGCATTTTGTGCTATATTTTCTAGAATATTTCTGATGCCCTCACAAAGTTCGGAGCGTGTAGAAATGGACTTTCTACGACTGCTTATTGCATTAGTCTTAGGCACATCTTCTGAAGTACTTGTAGGATCATTTGTTTCTAACTCCATGGGTCGTTCCATGTAACAAGATTTGGATCTATTGCGTAAGCGGGAGTGGTTTAGTTTGAATGGCTCTACTGGCTTTGCTATTGGAGTCTTGTTTGGTGAAGATTTTGCCAACTCTTTGGCATTAGGAACATTTTCTGGTATAGGGACATCTTTTGTAGTGGACGACTTAGGATCCACAGGCTCTATTGTTAAAGATTTTCCATTCTCTTTGATGCCCTCAAAAAAATCCGATCGTGTGGAAATAAACTTTCTACGACTGCTCATCGTATTAGCCTTAGAAACATTTTCTGTAGTACTTGTAGTAGAAGGCTTAGGATCATTCGTTTCTACCTCCATTGGGCTTTCCAAATAACAAGATTTGGGTTTATCGCGCAACCGTTTTGTTGTTTCTGCTGGCTTTGCAACTGACACAACTTTTTGCGAAGATTTCTTTAGCTCTTTAGGAGGAGAATCTGAAGATTTTTCCGGTTTTCGCTTGCTTGTTTTGCTTGTCTTTGTTTTTGACTTCGATTTACTCGGTTTAGACGTCGTTTGTGGTACCAGAATCACTTCCAATAGTTGATTGCTATTCGCTTGAGGATCCACAGGCTCGACAGACTCGACAGCCATAGCATCCGACTTCTCATTGGCGTCACTTGGGTCGCTTGTATTTGGTTGATACTGTGACACATCAATGGATTTTAGACGCACCCTGCACCGTTTGATATTCAATTCCACAGTTGTGGTTGGCACAGCTGCAAGAAAATATACATTTATTTTAATAGATTTGTTTGATTTTCTATACGAAAGTCGAAAAATATAACTCACTAAAAATCGAAAACCAAAATAAGAAATACTGTTATTAAAAACTAAAAATTAGAAAGACAAAAATTAGGAATAATTAAAATTAAATTGGAACACCAAAAATTACATTAAATTTGGAAAGACAAAAATAAGGATAAGCTAAAATCAATATTTATTAAAAATCCCGCTTTTTTCTCTCGGGCCTCATTCCGGCGAGAACTTAAAAAATTTTCAAATCTTGTTCATGTAGCTCTTTCATTATGTAGTTTAAAAATCACTGTGGACGGCAGTTCGCGCTAGGGACGAAAGCACCACGAAGGGTGCGAAAGGCGACTAGCAATATATACAGCTAATTTGGAAAATTTGCTATGACTGTCCGATCACATCGAGTTGTATACCGATCGAAAGGTTTAAACTTAGGTCTTAACTTACAAAATGGCATACTAAAACTTTTTCTAGTTCACCTGGGTCATGAGATACGGGGGTGTAAATGGGAGGGGGGAAAATTGCAATAATTGCAGCTAATGGGATTGTTCGGGCCTTTTGGTAAAATTTTTTATTTTTTTAAAATTTTAACTAAAAATACGCGTCGATTAATACTTCGATCACCCAAATCCAATAGCTGGTTCAAAAGATAAATAAATTTGAAAATTTTAGTGGACTTCTCAAAATGAGATAAAAAAAATGTTTGTTTGCATCAAAGCGCTAAAAAAGCTTAGATGTAATGATGGGGATTTATTCCATTTCGAAAATCTAGAAATGTTTGTTCTACGACTAAAAAACGCTAAATCACGCTGAGATTGAAATAAAAATATAAATTAATATAAAAAAAGCGAAAATTGCAATTAACAGTGCACAATGTCAATTTTCGTTTTTTTTTTATTAATTTATATTTTTATTTAAATTTTTTATATTAAACTGAATTTTGTTCGTCACAAAATTGGATATCAGAAATTTTGGGGCTAGAAATTGCTTTTGTCACTAGACTTTTACCTCGTGTAGAGGATTTTTTGTGGGGTTTTAATATTATGGGATGATTGCACCCGAATATAGGATATCGTTCGCCAATGTATTATCGGGTTTTATTCACCTTCTTATCGAATTCATAACAATAGCCTTTTGGATCAAGTTGTTCTTGCAATTCCTTGATCCATTTTTAACAACGAAACATACGACCGTTTTTCGCAATTTTTGTCTTTTGAATATTTGTTGCCCCTTATTGTTATACTCTGCATTTTTTTTTAAGATGAAATTCCTAAGTTATGTTTCCTCTTTTTACTTCCGAATTTGTTTGTTTTTTTTTGTAATTCCTTAAAAAAATATCGGTATTCGAGATACCCTAATTGACTGTTGAAGGGTTTAAAACGTACCTAGGCATGGGGCAGGATAAGGACCAGGATCAGCAACGTCCTCGTCGCTGTCTTCAATGCGCAGCGATTTGAATCTGCGTCTGGTATAAAGATTTGACTCTGCCTGCAGACTCTGATGCTGTCCCTCGGCATCCTGGCCTTCCGCTCCATATATCGGAGACATGACCTTTTGGGAAAGCAGCCTCGATGACCAATCTGCCACCTTTTCGAAGAGCTCATCATCATCATCTTCAATAATGATAATTTCATCATCGATGATACGGGTGGCCACATCTGTTTCGGTTTTAAACGGCGACAGAAAGTCCTCCTCGCTGAGATCGTTGCGTGTATCGGCCATTTCCTCTTTCATCTCCTGCAGCACAGCTTGCGACATGGCCATGACTTCATCATAGTCAGCATTATCATTACTATTGACAGTTTCATTTACATTTGCATTATTTAAATTATTATAAGTTGATGTGGCGTTGTCATTTAACTTTATGATAACGCCATTATCATTGACATTTACATTACTTAAATCATTATTATTAGATGTGGAGTTGTCGTTTAACTCTATAATATCGCCATCGCATATTTTGCCGGCTTTTTTGGCGTTCACATTATTATTATTGTTATTCAGCTGCTTGTAAACATAGGGATTTACATTTAAAGCGGACTCTAGGAAATCCTCATCGGGTTCTCCAAATAGTTCTTGAACAGTCTTGGTTGCCTGTGATATATGTTCCTGTTTCACATCTGGCAATTTGGGCAAATGTATTTCGCGATTCTCATTGTAGCTTCTAATCTCCATGTCAATTGCCTCTGGCTCTGGGTCTGGCGGCCTTATCTCTTGTTTGATCTCTTGATTCTGCAGATTCTCAAAATTCTTGCCCACTTCGTCTCCCTCGTCATCCGAAATGAGCACAGTTTCGTCGGCATTTGTGCAGGTTTGTTTTAACTTGAATACCGCATGATTTGATGGCACCACAGCATTTGGTTTCTTGTCCATATCCACTCCAAGTCCAATAATGTCACCACATTTCAGTGACTGTGTCTTTTTCACCATTTTAATGTTGTTGATAAAGACGCCATTGAGTGCGTTCTTTTCATATAAACATACGCAAATATTAATAACATACATAATGCCACTAAACGCAACACTTACCAACTGTTCCACAACAACACTATTATTATGGCTGACAATCAACTTGACGTGCATCCTGGACAAAAAGTCAAAGCTGCACAAAATAAACTTGCAGGTTGAGTGCCTGCCGAGCGTATTTTCACCAGCGTGCAGAATTATCTTTCTGCCGGTGGTTGGATGCTCCAGGTACCAGTAGGTGTCTACTGGGGCCATTATCCATGAATTAGCAAAACAGCAATGTCGAATTATATTTTATTTCAATCTCGGATTACAACTGTTGCGGTAAAATTGACCTGCGTATGTCAGTGTGACCAGTTGGTTTATATTAAAAAATACCGCCAAATAAATCGACATTATGATTTGCTTTGGTGCTTTTCTGCCGATCTTTTTTTTACATTTCGCATTTTTTCTAAGGTAACGCAATTATCTTTGCATATAATTAAGCTGGCGTGAAATCTGGATAAGTACTGATAGTTTTTCAAAACAAACTTTCAGGTAGGATGTCTTCCCAGCGTATTTTCACCAGATATATCTTTGTGCCGGTGGTTGTAAGTAGTACCAGCTTTGACCATCTTGGTAATTCTTAAATTTCAGATTGGAAAAAGCTGTTGCGCGGCGTCGGTCATTAAGACCAGTTGCTTATTTTATGAAATCTCGCCAAATATATCGATGTAATGTCGCAAATGTTTATAAAATTAATAAAATTAAATACCGAAAATACTAGTAGATACTGTAGACAGCTGCGAGGGCTGCAAGGTCGATTTGTGTAGTGCAGCCCTGACATAATAGTCAGCTGAGTTGCAAATTTTTGGCGCGCTTCTGTTGTACATAATAAATATTGCACAAAATGCCAAGAACAAATAGAAATGACAAATTAACGCCACTGCGCATTGTTAATGCAAAACGCATTTGCATTGAGCGTGTTAAGCCGACAGACACTCGTGCGAGCGCGGTGGAAAACAATGAAAGTGTGCTTTGGCCGGAAAATGACTCCAGCTTCTTTTCCCATGTGAAACTAGAGGATATGTTTAGTGGCCAAGATGCTGTGGTGTCTGCTCCATTCAAAGGCAACATGACGCAAATAGCAGCGGATGACAGTCTGTTTGGTGACTTATCTCTGTCTAGCAGAAGGAATGCAACAGATGAGCAGGTGAATCAGGTGAACCAGATGAGTCCAAAGGAGCAGTCAAGTTTCAAAGCAATCAACATGTCCGACTTGAGCCTGGCTGAGGCTGAGGATATTTTCCAGGGAATTGATAACGATGACAAGCCAGATGTGCAGAACACTCAACTCTTCTTGGATGCAATGCCAGCAGAGATGAAGCAGATCAACCAGAGAACCGAAGACGAGTCCATCTCCGTCTCCATGTCTCAGTCCATGTCATTCATATCGAAATCCATTCTAGATGGCATTGTTCAGGGCACACAATACGAAACATATAAGACTGCTAAAAATCGCACAATGCTCCAAACCCAAAACGAATCAGCTGAACTCGATCTCGATCAGTTGGATTGGCAGACACAGGTATTTGCTGAATTTGAAGCTGCCAAGGAAGAAGATAGTTTTCCATCCAAGGGCGACTTCTATGGACTGCCGGATAAGGTAAAAAAATTGATATTTGAGCACAAGGGAATCAACAGTTTATATGGCAAGTAAAGCTTAAAATAATGCCTGTTAATAATTTTAAATGGTTTCTCATACGAGTTCCGAATGCTTTTTAAGAAATTAAGTAATTCAAGATAAGGAAAAAAAGAAAAGAATTAACAGATTCAAAACGAAATCAAAAATTAGAAAACTCAACTACATAAAATATTCAGATTACAAAAATGATAAAAATCCCCAATTTTAATTCTCAAAAAATATTTTAATTTTTGTAAATTCGTAATTTGCATTTTCCAAATATTATTATCTGTATTTTCCTAATCTTTATTTCCTTATAAAAAATTGCCTAACTTTGATTACAATTTTTTTTTCCAATTTAAAGGTTTTCTTTTTCCAAATTTCCTTTTTAAGTTTTCCTCACACGAATTCCAAATATTTTTATAATTTATATTTTTATAATTTATTTATATAATTCATTAATAAATACACTTGCAGAGTGGCAAAATGAATGCCTCAATCTTCCTGCCATCCGAAAGCGCAAGAATCTCATTTATGCACTGCCCACAAGTGGCGGAAAAACTTTGGTTGCCGAAATTCTAATGCTACGTGAGCTGCTCTGCCGGGAACGTAACGTTCTTTTCATTCTTCCGTATGTGTCCATAGTGCAGGAGAAGGTCAGTGCCATGTCACCGTTTGCAATTGCCATGGACTTCATCGTTGACGAGTATACGGCGGGCAAGGGCAAGTGTCCGCCACAGCCACAGCGCAAGAGACGTAGCCTGTTCATTGCATCTATAGAAAAAGGTGCCGTCCTTATGGACAGCTTAATTGATGCTGAAAGACCCCATGAGATTGGCCTGGTTGTTGTCGATGAACTGCATCTGATTGGGGAACGTGGACGTGGCGCCACACTAGAAGCATTTCTCAGCAAAGTTATGTTTTTGAACGGTACGTAGCGTATAAAACATTTCTTTTGTAACAAAATTGGAAGCAGAATGTAAGCAATGATCAAGCATCAAATAAATTCTGCTTTTTAAAATCGGTTTAGTTTTCACCAAGTTATAATCGTTTGAAGTTGGGCAGACTTTTGATCTAGCAATTTTACAAGCTATTACTTCTTGATTTTGACATGATTTTTTACAAGAAAATGAAAGTTCTCAAAATCAAGTTTAAAGTGTTGTTTTATACTAATTTCGATATAAGGAGTTGATTAAAAGTGAAAGCTTGAGATTTAAAATTTGATTTTTGAAAAATAATAAAATTTTCTAAAGGACACTTACCATCAACCCATGGCTATGATCAAAAAATTTTAAATTTTCTAAATAAGCAAAATTTATATGCAGATTGAATTTAAAGGCCAAGCAATTACATAATAGAAACTTGCACGAATTTGCAATTTTTACAGCCAACATTCAAATTGTGGGCATGAGTGCTACGATTGGAAATTTGAATGAGATTTCTGCTTTTCTGCATGCGGATGTTTATACGCGAGGCTTTCGTCCGGTGGAGTTGAAGGAATACATCAAATGTGGCACTGATATACTGGAAATCAATGCATCTGGGCAAACACTTGAGGACATTTTCGTGCTAAAGCGTAGCGTTAACTACAATGTGAGTTAGTCCATATTAATTACTGAGTATGAATTAATTTTGTATCAATATTCTGTTGCAGTATAGTTCTGCTGTGGCGCGCGCTGATCCGGATCATCTGGCTGGTTTGGTCAGTGAATGTGCACCGGAGCATTGTTGTCTAGTGTTTTGTCCCACACGCAAGAATTGCGAGAATGTTGCGCTTCTTTTAAGCCGAATTGTGCCTAAACAAAAGTTCTTTGAGCATCGCCAGAGCGAGAAAGTTGATCTTATGAATGCCCTGGACGCAATGTGTGGCATTCTAAGTCCCGTGCTGGCCAAGACATTACCTTATGGCATTGCCTATCACCATTCCGGCCTCACAACGGACGAGCGCAAATATATTGAGACTGCCTATCGTTTTGGCGTCATCACCGTCATTTGCTGCACATCCACATTGGCCGCCGGGGTTAATCTGCCCGCCAAGCGTGTGATTATCCGTGCTCCCTACGTCGGTCAGGACTTTATGACCCTGTGCAAGTACAAGCAAATGGTTGGACGCGCTGGTCGCGCTGGTTTAGGTGAAGCAGGCGAAAGTATTCTTATCACACAGAGCAAGGACAATTTGCAAGTGGGTGAAATGCTCTTCTCACCCATGGACAAGGCGTTGAGCTCCTTGGATCAAATGGAAGCCGTTGGCTTGCAGGTGAGAATACAACTTTAATGATACCACAAAAGAAATCTTAATATTTTTATAAGAATTGCAAAAACAAACAAAAAACTAACAGTATAACTTAAATTAAACCTAAATGAGAATAGGGAAGTACGAATAATAAATATATTCATATATATTCATATATAACACTACTAATTTTGAATTCCAAACTTTTATTTCCAAATGACCTACTTTCGAAATTTTTGTTGTTTTAGTTTGTATTTGCAAATGTTTGCTATTTTGTAAAACTCATCTTAAATCGCTTTAATATCTTGATTAAAAAATGTATAGCTCTAAAATGATTTGTAGTCTTTAATTCTTAGCGTTATTGGACTAAATCTGGCTGACTGTCGACGTGATCTAAATCGTTTGGTGAACAGCACACTGCTGGCTGTGCAGGCTAATGCCTTGGAAATAGCTGTGGATGAGCTGGTGCTGCGAATCCTGCGTGATATGTTTAAAAACAAAGTTCTAAAACTATGCGATAGTGTGCCAAAAGGAACGCCAAACAGTTCAGATATTATGACCACACAGGATATGACTCTAAGCAAGCATTCGTTTGGTTACGGTTCAGTATCTGGGCCTGGATCAAATCGTCGTCTGCTCATTAGTCAGTCCACAAGGTTTCAGCTGACCAGCATTGGTCGGGCCGCCTACAAAGCCGGCATCGATTACAAACGTGCCTTTGCCATACACAAGGAACTGAAGCAGGCACAGCAGCAATTGATCCTCAGCAACTATGCGCATCTATTGTATTTGGTTGTCTGCTTCAATTCCAATGAGCGTGGTGACGAACTCTTTCCAGCGGATGCCAGCATTCTCTTTCGGGAATACACTTCGCAGTCAGCAGCTAAGCAGGGATTATTTAAACAACTGGGCTTTACGGAAGCCCTTGCCGCCAGATTGGCCAAAACACAGTCAGTGCAGGGCCCATTGGTCCTGCAATTGAATCGTCTCTACAAAGTGCTTATACTGTGTGATGTCATGGATCTGTTGCCTCTACCCAACGTGGCCAACAAGTACAACATCGAACGTGGCACATTGCAGCATCTCATCAGTCAATCGACTTCGGCGGCCAGCGCCATTGTCAGACTCTGCGAGCAAATGGATGAATTTTGGTGCTATAAACCATTGTTTGAACGCATCCACCATAAAATAGATCGCTGTGGCACTTTGGAATTGGAAGCACTGCTCGAACTTCCTGCAGTTAAGATTGTAAGCGCTTAAAATAATCATATCTCATGCAAATAATTATTAAGGAATTACCAAAATAGAAGAAAAAAAAGGAATAACATTTTTAGAACCCAAGATAAGGAAGAAAAGAAAAGGAGTCATAAATAAGAAAATTGAACTATGAAAAATATTCAGATTATACAGATTACAAAATGTAGGGGGAAAAAATATTGAAAGACAAAAAGTGGGAAAGGTCAAGATTTGGTTTCTTTTTTTTTTTTTTTTAATCTTTATCTCTTAATAACAATATTCCTTATTTTGGTCTTCCCTAATTTTTATTTTCCCCATTTAGCTTCCTACTTTTTATTTTTTAATTCCCAATTTTTGTCTGCCCATTTTTTTTTCAAATTGTTATTTTCTAGTATCCTATTCCTAATTCTGTTCTGTCCAAACTTTTACCACACAATTTTGTTTCTTTATTTTTTCAAATTTCCTAATTTTTGTCTTCCTTAATTTTTATTTTCTTATTGTTATTTCCTAAAAACAATATTTCCAGTTTGGTTTCGTAATTTTTATATGCAACTTTAATGCTAGTTTTTGTTTCCCAATTCATATGTACAACTAAACTTTCGTATTCTTTTTTCGTTTTATTTTGCTACATTTGTATAGGAAATCTAAATTAATATTTAAACAACTGTTTTAATGTATTTTATTGTTTTAGAATCGCGCAAAGCAGCTTTATGCAAAAGGCTTTCGTACTGTTGAGGATGTAGCAAAAACACGACCCATGGAACTCGTAAAAACCGTTGAATTTATGCCTTTAAAAGTGGCCACCGAAATTGTATCTGCAGCCAAGGTATGTGTTAAATAGATTTCTTTTAACATATTCTTTATAATTTTATTTCTTTTTAGATAATTTTAATGAAAAAATTGGATAATCTGGAGGAGGCAACGGAGGGCCTTAAGAATTGTTTATACTTTTCAGAAGCGAAACAAATTAAAGATGAATAAACTAAGTAATAATAATATTTTTAATTTTTTGTATTTTTGTTTTTATCATATATTTTTTATTTTGTTGGAGCACTCGTGTCGAGCCTAGAACATAACTTAAATATTATGTGTACACAATTTATGGATTCTACAATTTAAATAAGTTGTATAATTTTTAAGAATTTTAAATTTGTTTTCTTTCTAACAAATTTGTGTATTTATCTAACTTCGTTCACATTCAATAACGGGAAGTGTATATTTTTGTAAAATTTAGCTGACAAAATTAAAATTTCTTTTGTCTCGGCCACTATCACGAGATTTGAGTATTATATAATGTGCTTGTGTTTTTGTTTTGTTTATGTTAAGGTGTTTGTTACTTAAAGTAGATCTCGATAAACTTTAACTATAGAAGTATAAGTAGGTTGCGTTTAAGAGTCTAAAATAAACAATGGTTGAGAAATTATGTTGCCTAGGCACCTGGGACGCTTTCTAGTTGTTGAAAGTTATTTACATCTTCAGCTGCAAAAAAAGGAATTAAACAATTATTATTAACTTAAAAAAAAATTACTTTCGATTTTATTCCGAAATTTTAAATCCTGAGTTTTCACTCTAAATCAACTTCTGAGGTCCAAATTAGTTTAAATCGACACTTTAAATTTAATTTTGAGAGGTTTAATTTTTCTGTAAATAATCAAAAAGATATCTGACAAAAAATTTGTCTTGTAAAGCTGCTAAGTCAAAGGTTTCACCAACTTCAAACTTCCATAACATTGTCAAAACTTAACCGATTTTCAAGGGGTACGTCGTTTTGATCATTATTTATTCCCTTAATTTATTCTGCGTATAAAATGTATCAACTTTAACAAATTTATAACTTTCGTTATTTTTTTTTTTCGAAAATATCATGTACTCCTCTTTGACATTTCCGGATAAATATTTTTTTTAAAATTTAAAATCTCCAGTTTTCCCTTTTAATCAACTCCTGGTGCCCTAACTGGTATAAATCGACACTTTAAATTTGATTTTGATTGGCTTCATTTTCCTGTACAAAATCAGCCCGAAACTAACAAAAAATTTGACTTGTAAAGGTGTCAGTCCAACGTTTTTCCAAACTTTAAACTTTTATAACTTTGTCAAAATTCAACCATTTTTCAAGCGGAAAGCCATTTTGATCGTTATCTAGTCTCTAAATTTATTATGCATATAAATATTAACTTTACAAAATTTTGAATTTTCTCCTTTTTTTCCGAAAAGTCATAAAATTTTCGGAAAAAATATTTTATTCCTGAGTTTTCACTTTTAAACAATTCCTGAGGCCCAAATTAGTATAAAACTACGCTTAAGACTCGATTCTGAGAGGTTTAATTTTTCTGTAAAAGATCAAGAGATTTGACTTGAATTGTTGCTAGTCAAAGGTTTCACCAACTTCCATAACTTTGTCAAAACTTAACTTAATTTTCGACAACGTAACGTACTCCACCTATGGGTTTTTTTTGAGATTTGAAATGTGGAGTTTGTATTTGTGTTGCCTAGCGGTATTACCTTTTTTCACTATCGACTAATATGAATAATCTTCATAAAATTGCTGACTCGGTCGCGATCCCATTTGGATGCTGCTCCTCACTGCTCCGCCTCCTCCTGTTCCGGATCCGGCAGCGTATTCGTGTCGATGTGAACGCGTGACTTGCGACGGGACAATCGCTCGCCGGCGTATATCTGTCGATGAGAAATAGGAATCACTACTATGATGCGACGGTGACTGTGACTGTGACAGTGACTGGGACAGTGACTGTGACGGATGCAAAGCGGATGCAATGGAAGATTGATGATTCTGATTTTGATTTTGATTGATGGATGCCTGCTGATAATTCTGATTATGAGCCGCAAATGGATTGTAGGCAACGCTCTCTGCAGGATCAGGAGCTGAAGCTGAAGTTGGAGCGGCATACGCACTGGCATACGGGCGACTTTGAAGCTGAGGCGGAAGCTGATGTGGATGCGGATGTGAATGCGGATGTTGTTGTGACGTAAGCGGCTTAAGCGTGGGATCGAGTGCATCATTCAGCGTCACATCGTAATCATTCTCATAGAGCTCGTCCAGATTCAGCTTGGCTGGCTGTGACTCTGGCGTTGTCTCTGTTGGCACCGATGTGGGAAGCGCGCTGCGTGGCGGCAACGTCGATGGCGATGACAGCTCACGATCTCGCTCCCGTTTCATGTCGTTGCCACGCAGCAGTGGAGCACCGTGCTCCAAGAGTCGCACACCGGATATGGTAGAGCCCATGTCAATGGGTGTGCTCTCTGTGATCAGTTGCTGTTGCTGCTGTTGCCTCCCTGCCACGCCCACTGGCTGAAGGCCACGTGGCAGATAGGGACTTCCCCCGCGCGATGGTAGAAACGGTCGCTTCACCACACGTACCGAAGCTGTTCGTTGTGGCTTTGCCGGCGTCACCTCATCCCCAATTGCCGGCTCATCATCCGTCTCCGACTCCGTCTCCGTGGATTCCCTAAAAGAGTATCTATACTTATTACTCAGAAGTGGAAGTGAAAAATAGGAAGGAATTACAAACAAAAAAAACATTAAAATTTTAAGAAAGCAAAATATGGAAAACTAGAGGGCTGCACCCCCTGCTTGCTTCGCTCGCGGTGCTACAGTCAAGCATACTCGATCATATATGACCAACTTAAATGTCCGATAAAATAAAACAAACGTAGACTTGATCTGCCAACAATGTAGAGGAACCTATAAATCAAGTTTGGTGTCTATTGCTCTGATAGTCTCTGAGATCTAGGTGTTAATACAGACGTCAAGAATATATATACTTTACTCTGCCGCACCTCCTTCTGCCTGTTACGCACATTTTTTTTAATGCGGGGTCTAAAAAAATAGAATCATAAATTAGGAAATTCAATTAAGATAATTATTAATAGTAAAAAACAAATAGTGAAATACAAATTCGGAAGATATAAATTAAGAAAGTCCAAAATTTAGAACACTGCTATAAAGAAATACAAATTGGGGAAAAAATTTGAAGGTCAATTTCCTATTTTATGATTCCTTTTTTTTTCGTTTTGGTTTCTTAAAATTTTATTCTTTGTAATTTCTTAAAAAATATTCGTAATTCGTATGGGGTGGTACCTCTCCGTCTCCTGCTCCTTCTGCAAGGCGAGCGCAGCTGTTGTCCTGGACGTGGGCAGAGCTCGTTGCCTACTGGACTTTGGCAGCTTTGGATTACGTCGCAGCGCATTGACTCTAGCACGTGAAGCTGGCACAACCGGCTGCTCCTCCACAAGCTCCTCGACAGGCTCGTCCTCCTGCTCCACACTCGGCACTCGCTCGATGGGCTGTCGTGGACGCTGGACAGGCTTACGTGGTGCAGGACGGACGCGTTGTGTCCTCGCTGGCGTTGTCTTTTCTTCGTAGTCCACATCATCCACGATATCCGGCTCCGCTACTGGCGGCGCACGTGTCCGACTTCCTGCTCCTCCTGGACGCTTGCGACGTGTATCGGGTGCATAGTAATCCTGATCCTCGAGCAGGGGCTTCTTGTCCGTCACGGGCTTGCGCAGCGAGGAACGGGTAGGCTTCTGCTCCCGGGGAGATGCAGTGCGTCTGCGTGATGTACTCCGAACTGGTTGCTCGTAGTCATCCTCCTGCTCCTGCTCCTCCACTGCCTCTTGATAGTAATCCTCATCTACCAGTTTAGTGGCCGTGTTTTTCTGCACAGGATAGGAATACTTTTTCTTCTCATTGATGGGCACAGGTCTGGCAATCCGTGGAGGAGCGCGGGGACGGGAGTAGACGGAGGCAGGTGCCGCCTTAGGAGTAATAAACTCGGTTAGTGGCTTGGGCGTTGTCTTCACCTTCAGTGGTGTTTGCTCCTCGGCTTCCTCCACCTGATGCAGTCCGTAGGGCTTCTCATACTCGTCCAGCTCGTCCAGCACATCCTCCGTTGAGGGTGTGGTGCGTTTCTCATTATTTCGTCTTCGGCCGTTGCCGTTGGAACGTCTCGGTTCCTCACGATCAATGTCCCGATCCCGTTCCCGATCCTCATTGAAGCTGCGTCGCTCGTCCACGCCACGTCCTGGTTTCCGAACCGATGCCTTACCCCTGCCCCCGCCCCCTGATGAGGTGGGCTTACCCCGACGCCCACCTGGACGATTGGGTCGATTGGGTTCCTCGTAGTAATCCTCACTGAGATCATCCTCATCCCTGTATTGATTGCGGTTCCTCCCCGTCGGTTTCACCTCGACCCGTGGATCCTTGTCCTCATATTCATCGTCATATTCCAGCGGCGGCTGTGGTTTGCGTGGACGAGGTCGTGCCTTGGGCTTGTGACGATATCCCCGATTCTCGTAGAAGTCATCCTCATAGTCATCGTCGTCGTAGTAGTCGTCCACCGGCCGACGGCTGTAGGGTCGATGATAGGGACGCTGAGGGCGACGTCTTGGCTGCAATGGAGGCGCCTCCGTTGTTGTTGTTGTTGTGCTCGTCGACGACGTCGTCGTTGCCATGTACAGCTCATCGTTTCTGAGTACGGAAATGAGCATAAATACGTGTTAAAATCAGGGAGACAATTAATTAAATCAATTAAAATTTTTTTTTTTAAATTAAGATTTGTAAATAAGTATTGAAATTTGGTCTTTATATAATAATTTTTTTTTCGATCGTTAAATAAAAATTATAGAATTTAAAAAGTGTTTAATAGGTTGTTATTCTTAAGATCACAATAATTACTTTTCCTGGAATATTGTCTTAGTTGTAATAGTTTAGGATTCTCACCTGTTCCAATACTTTTGAGATCCCTCGCAGTCCACATCGGAGGCAAAGTGACAAATGAAGGTGCGCTGATCAAAGGCCGTGAAATTGGCACACAGAAAATCGTGACGAATTCCATAAACGCAATGATGATAGATCTGCAAAAAGAAGAATTAGATAATGAAATCTGTTGGTTCAACTCGGAAATATTAAAAAATTATAATCCTATTTAAGAGTTTAAGTTACAGATGGCATAACGGAGGTGTGAACAATTTCTGTTGTTTAACGTCTCGTAGCCTGGCAAAAAAATTTCAATTTGAGGTCAAGATCGACATGCAGACAATTTTTTTTCTCTCATGCTTTTTTTTGTATTTTTGTTTTTGGCTTTGCGTTTGGGCACGTAAGTCGCAAGTCGTCGACAGCAAAAGAGAAATTACTGGATATGAATTACGCGGACGATGTTTAACTTGACCAATTATAACACCACTCCCCACACCATTTTTCCCCCTCTGCCGTCCACAGTACCGTGGCGTTTTTGATCACAAGGTCAAATTCTCGAACTTGAGTGACTTTGAATATTATTAAACTATCGTTCAGGAGTATTTCATATGTAACTTATAAAAAATTTTTTTAAAATTTTTAAACGATTAGAACACTATCTCTATAACCATCGTAGTAGGAAGGACTGGTAAAAAAAAATTGAGAATGGAGCATTAAAAATGATATGTGCAGGAGATTAGAACTCTATCTTGTTATATCCTTGCCAATGTTATTATAATTTGCTTAATTTTTTGTTTTGCTCACCTGACATTTATACTCAATAGAGGCATAAAAACCATCGTGCAGTCCCTCGCATTTGAAGTGAATTTCATCCATGGGTGGTACAGTGGACAAAAATGGATAGCTTGACAGATTGTAGCTGTAATTCAAAAAAGATGAAATATACAATTACAATTATTTTTTATTTTTTTGATATTCTTAAAATGATATTACCCGTGCAGTTCTCGTGGCAAATTTGGATCCCAGACATAATCAATTTGAGGTATGCCCGTCAATTTAGAGTTTTTTGTTAGCGTTGCATTGTCGGACTGTAAATGAAAATTAGTTTTTAATCCTTACATATTAAACTGTTTGTCATAATTGACTGACTTATATTTGTGCAGGCCGAACGGTAAGACCACGTTGGCTGAAATTCATCTTACAATAAGACAGCTTTTTGTATTACATATATCCTTACTTAAGTTGCACCTTAAAGTTGAAGTAATTACCTTGTTTTCCTCACCCTCACTTGTTGATACTTGTGGCAGTTCCTCATTTTCAGGGTCATCATCCGGAATGGATGTTGTTGTGGATGTTGTGCTGGTTGCGGCTGTGGAGGCAGGTGTTTTGGCAATGGAGACCTTTTTAAAGGGCAGCGCTGCATCCGTGGATGCCAGTAAGCCCAATAACAGCACTGTCAATTAAATTAAAGTATGTTAAACTTGCATCAGTCTTTTATTGTCGCATCCGATACGAATGGATTATATCACCAATTTCGGCAGTACGAGTTGTTTTTAAACCACAATTTAGTTATAACTAGTGATATAAAAATACATCAACAACTCGATTTTCGCGGAAGCGATTCTCAACTACTTTAACTAGACTATTATTTTTGACACTTTTTCAAAAACTTTAAACTGTCATAATTTTGTCAAATCTGAACCGATTTCCTCGCGAAATGTAATTTTTATCATTATGTGGCCCTTATTTCATTCTGCATCATAATTAAAAATATCAATTTTTCTTCCCTAACTGTCCTTTTTGCCATAATTTTCCATTCTCTTCCCTGGACACTGTTTTACAAACTTCAACCTGTCATAACTTCGTTAAATTTTAGCCGATTTCCTTGCGGAATGTAAGTTTTTTCATTATTTCATCAGTCTTTTATTGTCGCATCCGATACGAATGGATTATATCACCAATTTCGGCAGTACGAGTTGTTTTTAAACCACAATTTAGTTATAACTAGTGATATAAAATACATCAACAACTCGATTTTCGCGGAAGCGATTCTCAACTACTTTAACTAGACTATTATTTTTGACACTTTTTTCAAAAACTTTAAACTGTCATAATTTTGTCAAATCTGAACCGATTTCCTCGCGAAATGTAATTTTTATCATTATGTGGCCCTTATTTCATTCTGCATCATAATTAAAAATATCAATTTTTCTTCCCTAACTGTCCTTTTTGCCATAATTTTCCATTCTCTTCCCTGGACACTGTTTTACAAACTTCAACCTGTCATAACTTCGTTAAATTTTAGCCGATTTCCTTGCGGAATGTAAATTTTTTCATTATTTCACTACTAATTTGGTTCTGCATCAAAATTGGAAAGTGCATTTTTTTCCGTCACTGTCAATTTTTACCATACTTTCTATCAATCTCAGTTTTTCCGCACTCTTACTTTAAAAGTTTTTCAGGAACTACAAACTGTCATAACTTTGTCAAATATTTACCAATTTACTCTTTTCGATTCTCGATCCAACTCGATTCTTTTTTGTCTTTTTGGTATTTTTATATTTCGATTTTAAACTCAATTCACAGTTTTCATTAACATCACTGGTTTTTCGAGTGTCTGCGCCTGAACATTTATTTTAATTTCAACTCACCTGTTGCCGTTGTTGTGAACAGCCAGCGTTTGGCCCTCTTCATGGTAATAAGTCTTTTGATTTTTTTTTTTTGGCTTTGCTAGAATTAAAACTAAATATAATGAAATATTATGCAAATTTAACAAGCAAAGAAACACACACAAAAAAGGAAAAAATTTGCTAAAAACTTCGGGGCGTGATTTGGATAGATTTATGCTTCATGTCTTGCGAGTGGCCTTTTGGTTGAGTTCTTCACTTGATTAACATTTTCGGCACGCAGTCAAACCTTTTTCTTTTTCTTTGCTTGATTAACGTTACTTTTTTAACTGACAAGCAGTTAATTGAATAGTCTTATTGATGAAATTAAAGACGCAAAGAAAGGCATAGCTTCAAACTAGATATGGGTGTAGAAAGTGTTCTAGACTCATTTTACGAGTATGTTCAATTTAAAAGTCTTGAAATGGAATCCAAAATGTGTTAAGATTGTTAATAAAAAAATAATATAAATAAATAGTTTTTAATTGAAATAAATTGAATAGAGAATGCATAAAGTGTACATATTGAAAATCTATAAAGAAACGAAATTCTTACTATTAAGAAAATAGCTATTTATTAAAAATTTAATTACATTAAAAAGAATAAATAATATGGATTGATTTTTTAAATTTTTAATGCAAATATATGCTCTTGCTTAAAACTCTTTCACTTAAGCGTAATATCATAGTATCTCATTATGTTTTATCATTTTTTTTATGCACAATGACTATGCTAAATTTTGTTTAAATTTTAAGTTAATTTAAAGACATGTTTTTCTTGAATTAATTGCATAATTAGTACCTGCCTGCAATGTCACTTACGCAAAGCGCAGCGAAAGGGCAACAAGTCAGAGAGACAGACAGACAGACAATTTAAGTATAACTGTATCGAATCGAAAAGTGAACGATACTCCTTACAGTTACAATTACAATGCTCCGACACTTTCATTTTCCATGCGTTTTTTCATTGACTGTGCAAATTGCAAAAATTAAAATCAAAAGTATTTGTGTAAATATTTTCATTTTGTCAAACACTTTCTTGACCAACTGTATTGTATTGGCGTGGTTACAGATTCCAAGCTGCCAAAAACCTGCAGTTGTTTTATTGCAAAACAAAATCAGACAGTATACAGGCAGAAAAAGAGGGAGACAAAGACAGAGAGAGAGAGAGAGAGAGAGTGAGAGAGATTAAAAGAAAAAGAGAGGCATGAGTGATTGTCTTTGAAGTTAATTTAAAACGAATACAAATGAAAGACAATGCTATGCAAAAAGTTCATGAGAGCATTGTAATTCGGCAACTTGTCATTGTTTTTTTTGTAATATCAGATAAACTGCTTTATTTTGCATTGTTTATTGATTTGCTATAAATTCGATAATCCATCTATCAGGTAATTGTAGAGCGGGGCGTATACGCAATGTAAATACAAAATGTCAGTCTACTACAGTTGTTGAAAGGAAACTTAAGTTAAATAAATGGATTGTGGATAGATTAATGGATTTGTGTATATGTTTAGTTCAAGTAGATCACCGACAGCCTTTCATTTATTCAAGGCGCAAAATAATTTGGAAACAGTGTTGGTTGCACTTTGTATGACGAAGGTGTCTTAATTTGTTTTGTTTTTTTTTTCACTGGTGGGTTCAAAGATTCATCGTTCACACCCCGCTCCAAAATTAAAGTGTGTCGCGCATTTTAAGTGGATTTTTATTTGTATTTTTCTTGATTTTTTGTGTGCCTTTTTTATATTCTTTTATGTACAGTTTGTGTGCGTTACGTTCAAATGGTGAAGACGGCCTTAAGTTGTGTGCAGTTTCTGACATTTTCAGCTGGTCTCTTAAATATGTGATAAAATATGATAATCGGCAACGTGTTTAGTTTATTGCATTGAGCTAAGACCAACTGGTTCTTTTAATATGACATCAAATGCGTAAAGCGATAAATAATATTAAGTATAAATGTATATTTTATTTATCGTATATCTATTAACAGTTGACATAGTAGTAGTAAGTTAAATTTCTAAAAAAAAAACAATGTGATTATATTGCAAAATACGATGAAGTAAAATTTTAAATTGAATTTTAAAATTTATATTCAATACCTAAGTTAAGTAAAGGATATTTAATTGGAAAGTATTAGTAAAAGTACCAGTTATATTAAATAACATAGAGATGTAAAAATTTATCGAATTATGAACAACTCGATTTTCGCCGATGTAAATTTTGTTAATTCTACATCAAAATTAAAAAAATGAATATTTTTACTATCGCTGTCAATCGGATTAAAATTTAAATGTAGAAACTTAACGACTGATGGTTTTTATTTATAATAAATCCATTGACTGCTCTATGCCCTCTACTTTACAATGTTCCAAATATGTTTTAAACAAACACATATGCACATCTTAGCCATTATTTGAAATGTCTAAGGTCAGATTTGAAAGCTCTTTGAAATTTATCAAACAAGCTAAATTTATGGCTTAGTTTTTGTTTTTGCTGCATATAAAGTGTTTAAATATTTCAATTTTGTTGAACGCTAATATATCAATAAGGAGCTATAACAATAATGATTAAGGCATATTAATTTTTACAGCCCACCATTGAGTGGAGACAGCACAGAAATGAACTCGAAGTTTCGATGTTGTTAAATTTTTTTAGCCAAGTTCAAAATCAAGGCTAAAAAACACACGAATATCGGTAAATCGTTTTTGCATTGTTGTTGTTTATATTGTTTGTCTTCGTCTATCAAACAATTATTGATCAAGTCACAGTTAAAGTCACAGACACTGTTGCAGTCAGAATTGCCTCAATTTATTTTAGCCGGAAAAGTAAGTTAAATTTTTGACAATGTCACAGGAAATTTTAAATTAGAATTTCGTGTATTTTATTGTTCAGTTCATAGTTTCGTTTTGGGTTTTTATGAGAGCAAAGCTCCTTGAATTTGTGCAAATTTGTCTAAGCAACGAAAACAGCCAACACAAAATTATTTTTCACATAATTTAACAATAAATTCTATCTATGCGTGTCTGTGGTGTTTTTATTTACAAGTTGATTTTGGCAAATGACTTAGACAATGAGTGGCGTTAAGAATCAGAGATTAATGTGATTGAGGTCATTCACAGTCATAGACACATTTTTAGTTAAATATAAACAATGCACAATTAGAATACAAATTTAAGATATTAATTTCTGACTTTTGATTTGCATTATTCATTACCCAAAGGTCACAGTGTCTCGAGAGACTTGTCTAGAGATTCAACAACAAGTTGAACCTGTGTCTTGTCTAAATTAACTCTCGATTTCATTTCCATTTCTAAACGCTTCAAGTCAAATTTCTTTGAAATGTATCTTCGTTGAATCGTCGCGATGTCAGCAACTGGTTTACCAGAAACCAGATACGCTTAGTCAAACAAGTGTTTTGACAATATTGAAAACATAAATAGTTTAAACACTTTGTAAATTATATTATTTTGAATAATTTTAACTATTTTTAAATATAAGAAACCAAATATCTGAACTTTTTATCTTGTCAAAACACTTTTGTGACTACCTAACATATGTTTTCCCTTTTTTATTTAGCTTGATAATATTTAAATTATATTTGTTGTATAATTTATATATATTTGAATAATTTTAGCTATTAAAAAAAAAATATCTTAGTTATTATTTTGTCCAAAGACTTTCGTGACTGACTGTAGTTTTTCCATTTTTTTTTTTTTTGTTTAACTTGATAATATATAATTTATATTTAAAGTCTCTTCAACCGGTTGCTTCTCCGGTCCGTTACTGATCTTCACTAGGTGCCGGCTCCTCCCCGGTTCCTCCCCGGTTTCTCCTCGGTTACTTATCCTATTCGCCTGCTGTGTTGTCACTAAAAATTAGCATCTCTGGGCCACAGTGATTGGATTTTTGACTTTTCTTTCATTTTATTTATATTTATATTTTTTTCTGTGGTCTTTCAAGGTCGATGCTGCTTTTGTGACTTTGAATTTCTGTTGAATTTTTTGGTGCAGACTTTTAATGTTTTGTTTTTCGCATTATATAATAAATTTAATATGAGCTAAGCTAATTGTGCATTGGTTTTTGTCTCTTTTTTTGTTTTTATATTTTATACATGTTAGTTTGATCTTACTTTACCAGTCTATTAACTAAAATCTATTTAAATTTTGTTTAATTTCCTTGACAAATAGATTTTCTAAAGCATCTGCGTTGTGTTTTTTTGCTCAAGTGAAACTGAAGTCTCCGTTTTGGAAATCCATTTTCAGTTTCAATTAGTGTCTCTTTGCTGCTTTTTTTTTTATTATTATTGCCGTTTGCTGTTCAGCAAATAAGTTAATGGTCGATTCCGGTTGCAACTTATTTAAGTCGATTTTGGCTTGGCAAGTTTATCGTGTCATTTAAGAGAAGTTTACTATATATATATGAGAAATCTTAACAAAGCACATGTTCACACCCATATAATTAATCCCCTTTTAATTATTGAATATTAGGCGATATTTATAATTTAAGAAAAACTGAAAATAGTGAAAATATTGTTATATTGTTTCACATCAGGGGTGTTCAAAGCTGCCTTATGGATGTGCCCGCACTAATACAAATAAAATAAATTAACTTAAATTTTTTTGTTTCAATGTGTACACTGGAAAAAATAGGAACATGTTTGTTTAAGTGAAAAAATTAAATTACAAATGAAAAAATGCGAATAGAATAGATGCGTAAGACGATTCACAACAAAGTATAGTTTTTCGTTTTCAGTGTATACGAAACAATAAGGCAACAACAACTTACATCGGGATAAGCGACGAATCACTCATGCAACAACAATGTCTATAAAGTTGTTGTTGTTGAGCTCGGCGACATGTCAGAAAGTGAAAAGAAAGAGAGCGAATGTGTAAAATTGTTTTTGTTTTAAAAGGATCGAAAGGGACGGAAAACGAAAAGTCAAAAATTGTATGTGTAATTTGTCAATGTGAACTACGAGCCTACTAATGTGTAAGCTCACACACTTCCATATGATATGTGCACAACAAAACAAATGTGCGTCGTGTGTACAGGCACTGAGCACCCCTGTTTCATATATTTGTATATTTAGATACAAATGCAATCGTTGCAGATGGATGAAAGTAAAGTTTCGAAAAAATGTTGTTGTACTTAAGTTGTTGTTGTTGATGATGAAAGTAAAATCGGCGCAGTTTTGTTTGGCCATTTGGCAAAAGATGCGCACAGTAGCAGATGCAAAGATACATAGATACAAAGAAAACAGCTGCAAAATGTGTATAAACAAATTATGGCAATTGTTTGTGTTTTTAGCAAGTAATGTAACAACGACAACAATATATAGTAGTAGTAACAACAACAAAGACAACCACAACAACAACATATTGTACAATGTACATGGAAAATAATTAGCTACGCTTGAGATAATTTTGCAAAGTTTTGCCACGAGATTTGGCCCTGAGTGAACAAGAGATTCAGTTGCTATATAACAACAGCTAGAAATGCATCTTGATATTAAATAAAATAAGATTGTCTCAGCTATTGTGTGTCAAAATTTCAGTCTTCTAAGTATTATGGTTTGGTAGGCTTTGAAATGATCAGTCAGTGAGTGAGTGAGTCAGGGCAAAGAGTTTTATATATATAGATTTGCTTACCTCACGCACAAAGCGAATAATATTTGCAAAATAATCCACAAGAGTTTCCAATATTATTTTATTTTCTGTTTATCTGAAGAATTTTTTTTTTTGTTTTAAAAATATTTTTTAATTTTAGTTTAATTGCTGCTGTAAATAAAGCAACAAATAGGAATGTTTTCAATAAATTACACACATACTCACTTCAATCGACAGAAAGAGCGAAAAAGAGAAAAAGAAAAAGAGCCACGCAAATAGAGTGAGACAAAGAGAGAGAACGATAGATGTACACAGCTAGTCAAGATAGTGTTTTGACAAAGTAAAAATTCACATATTTATGTTGATAATTTTAAAAATTTGTAATTATTTTTTTATTTTTAAATTGCTCTAAGAATTCAATTTAACAGAAATTAAAAGAAATATTCATAAAAAAACATACTTTTTATAATCAAAATATTTGATTTTTAAAATATAAATAATAATTGTAAAATAGCAAGTAATTTAAATGTCGAAAAAAAATATAAATTTGTTTTCAAGAGAAAATGTGTAGTTTTTTTATTTTGTCAAAACATTTTCTTGACTAACTATTTATCAATGCAAGGGGTGTGTACTTGTGAAAATTTTTTGTTGTTTAACACTCGCGTATTTCCATTTGATATAAGATTCAAGAAGGATTAATTTAAGATTTTCTGATAGTAGCACAAATATGAACCGGGTATTATGGGTATTACGACACTGGAGTTTAAGATTTTCACAACAAATACAGCTGCAATTGCTTTAAACACTTGATTTATTTATTTATTTTTAATAAAAACAATAAAGTATTGTCGTAATTAATTTGCATTCAAAACTTTTGTTGTCCATATATATATATTTTATATAATTTTTACAACACAACAATGCAAAATGCACACACAAACAGAGTCTATATATGTATATAAATGCGTATATATATGTATATACACTTGTACGATTGCTCTGCGCATGCGCAGCGTCACTTTTATAGGAGTTGACTACGCCCACTTTGCCCACTTACTGTTGCCAACGTGTCTTGGCTGCCGTTCACCAGGCTGACCGTCTGCTGACTGAAATTGCAGACTGTTGGCCAACTTTGTATTGGCTTCAAGTCTCGTATTTTGCCATCGAATCGAGTCGAAACGAAGCGAAGCTTTTGCCTCGCTAGTTTTGTATTGGTAACAGGTTTCTTGCTGCTTCATCGCAACGGTTTAAGGGGGCAAATCAAGAGACAAAACAACTTAGAGAGAGATTAAGATACTGAGAGACAGAGAGTGAGAGAGCGCGAATTGAGAGAGTGCTTGAGCTTTTCACTTTATAGCAATTTTTTTTTATATTTGTTACACTTTTCCTATGTGCAATAGTTGGAATATGTTTTTATTTTTGTATTTGCTTTTGAATTTACTTCATCTTGACTTTTTTTCTTTGAGCTGCTCAATCTTTATTACAGATTTTTTATTGCTTATTTATTTACTTATATTTCAATTGCGGTTCAGTCAATATATTAAAATTTACTTTTCTTGTAAAGTTTTGCCAAAGTTATCATTATCAAAATTGCATCCCGTAAATCGGGTCAGTTTTCTTCAAGTTAAGACAGTTGTAAGTTTGTCAACGTAGTAATTTTACGACAACCGTACCGGTACAAGTTTTTTGGTCTTCGGTTCTTGAAAGAGAATTTATTTCGGTTACGGTTTCAGTTCCGGTACCTAACATGAAGCGGTTAGTTTCGGCTAACGGTTCCGATACCGGTTACGGTGCTATTTCCTGGTTATTACTATACAATTTTCTTTTATAAAAAAAAAAAATTACTAAATAATTTATTTAAGATTTTAAGGGCTCAAAATTATATTATGAAATTTAATTTTAAATCCATTTATATTGCGTATCCCTATTTAGATTTTTTTATTTATCTACAAAAATTACTTAATTTTCAATTGGGCTTATTATATTTATTTTAATTAAATTCAATATCATTTTTTATGCATTTTTGTAATGCACGATTTTGAATATCACTTTTAAAATTTTATTGTATTTAAAATTAAAAAGTTACTGAATTTTCGCTTAGTTATTTGCATTTGTAATACTTTATGTTGACTGATCTATTAACTAATCACAATTGATAAATTGTTTAAATGCATTCCGTTTTATTTGCAGACTGGCCGCAATGACATAATGACAATAACACAACACAAATTACCACAACCAACATCATTAACAATAACAAAAACAACAACAACAGCGCCATGCATTTCAATTAATGAACTAACGTAAGCCAAATCCATCTGACATTAGTCACACACACAACAAAAACAACAAAGGTAACAACAACAACAACAAGAATATGAAAATAACCGTAACACAAGAAACCAATGGACGCTGTCCAGCGACATAAATTGGTTAAACGGCTCATGAATTATTGCGTATACCCCGCGTGGTGTGGATCACAATTAAATTTTAGTTAGGCCATATTATATACATATTGTAATCTACACACACATACACTGAAAGAAAATGCATTGATTCTTTAATATTTACAGTTTGATTTTAAATTAAATATGGATTTATTAGATTTAAAGTGTACGCACTTAAAAAAAATATAAAGTATGAGTATATTCAATTTAAATATATTTCATATTGAACTACATGACCTTTTTATTTTAACTTGAATAAAATATTAAAAGGAAATACAAAACATATTTAATTTGAATACGTCTTAGTTAATTTTGTTTTTTCTATCAGTGTAAACTAAATCTTTCAATCGACTGATTGCAAAATAATGTTAAGCATTATAAAGATTTCAATCAGTGCATTGTTGTTGTTGCTGTTATCGGTTGCGGTAACTGCGGATTATAGTTTTTTTTTTTTACTTTTAACTGCCAAAAGACTTGAGGCTGTGTCTGTACTCTTTATATATATATATATATATATATATATATATATATATATGTGTGTGTGTGTGTGTGTGCGTCTATTACGTCACAGCTCCAAAGTACTTGGAGTGTTGTGGTGCACTGTGAAAGTTGAATTTGATTTTTGCGGCATCGACTGTTGACGTTGTATTCAAATTGGAGCAGGCAATGGAACTGGCTAAGACACACACAGTCAGACATACTTACTTATAACTTGTTACATTTAAAAAGTCCACTCATATTCAAGCAATTGCTTTGTTGCATTATCTATCTGTATCCATTGTTTGTACCCACCTTATCTATGAATGTGGGCTTTTGGGTCTGCTGAGAACGGGAGCAATATGTCGTCGCCTGCAGCTAAAAAAATATCTATATGTGTGTGTGTGGGTCACCTAGCTGAACCGGTATTTCGCACACTTGTAGTACTCCTTCTCCTCCTTCTCCTTGTCCTTAGTTGTAGTTTAGTTTTAGTACATGTTGTAACTGTTTCCAACTGGTCTCCAGTCAGCTACCAACTTCCAGCTACCGGTTTCCAGCTCAGCTCTCATGTATTTGATCTGATAAAAATTTTGTAGCACTTTAATAACATAATCATATTGCTTAATATTATTGTTTTTGACCCCAAATTTAATAGGAAGTTAAATTAAATGCCTAAAATATTTAAATGGTAGTAAGGTAGGATTAAGGTTTATATTTAAATAAAAATATCCAAAATGCACTACTTTTGTGTAAAATTAGTAAATTTATTGCTCTCACACTGAAGTGCACTCTAACAATACTTGTTTAGAACTGAACTTTAAATTATGTTGAATAGTATTTAAATGGTTCCTCATGCGAAATTCGTATATTTTTATAAGAAAATAAAAATGAAGCTAAAAATTAAATATTGATCACCAAATACAAGCATAAAAAGGTAACATTATTTTGGAAATTCAACAAAGAAAATATTCAGATATTTATAAATGGATTTTAAAAAATGGACACAATTTTATATTAGTTTTCTAACTTGTAAAGAAAGCAAAATATATCTGAATGAAAAGGAGGCATAAATTACTGTATTAATCCAAGAAAAACATTTAGAGTGCAAAAATTACGAAAACTTATTTTTATTGATGTTTCGATAGATAGGTCTATTATTGGATTTTCCAGCATGGTTGATTCCGGATTCTTAGTCAATGTTTCGTCATAAAGATATTTGTATTTGTATTGTAAAGCTTAAAAAAACATAATAAACAGTTGAAGAAAGAATTTCCCAAAAAAAAAATGTATTATTAAAAAGAATTGCGCATTATTTATTTATTTATTTTGTGTCAACTAAGAACAGTTGATTAAAATCCAAATATATTTATTAAAAATTGCTCTTAATTAAAATTTAAATGAAAATCTGAAATAAAAAAAAAAACAAATTAAAAATATAAAAGTCTATGGAAATTTAAAAAAATTTTCAATGAAAATATTTGTATTTTCTGCTGTCCAATTTAATTTATTTTTTAAATTTTAATGTTATAATATCATAAATCCTTGTTTTTATTTCTAGGTTTAGTTTTACTTATTTTCGTTGCCAAAATTTTGGTATTTTGAGTATTATTTGCCGATTATCTTATTGAGAATTTTATTAAAATATTTTTATTGTTTAGTTGTCATTTGCAACCATTCGCAAATTGTTGATTTCTTGGAACCAAGAAAACCCCACCCAAAAAACGTATTTTTGACCGATTTGCATGAAATAACAACAAAACACATGCAGATTATTTTTATTGTTATTGTTAAAAGCATAAAGTCGTTCAACTCGTTTTTGTTACTCGTGTAATACGTAATTACAAGAGAAGAATGTTTTTTTTTGTTTTGTTGCTGGGTATGTTTTACATTCTCTTGAAAACCTTGAAGGCTTTTGCTAACAACTGAACAAAACACAAACTGAGAAACTGACAAAGTGAATTGCAATTCCGCAATCAGTTCGAGTTTGAGTTTGAGTTTCAGTTTGTTTTTGTTCAGTTATTGAACAACTCAACACCGAGTTGACCTTGCGAGTTTACGCATATAAATCGATATCAGCTTAGTCCGTTGAGTGCTTAAACGACGAAGAAGTTCATAACAATTCGAAGCACTTGACTCAGTGTACTGTTGGAGGCTGGTAGGTCATTGGCAGATACTTGGGCATCCCGCTGATCCTCCTCCAGTTCGGCTCCATAGCGAATTATATACCACTCGGCTATAAAATACAAGGCAAGTGTGATGAGTCCGAATTTAAGATAGATTTTGAATATATCTATAATGTGTCGACACAGCTGAAGCAGCCACTCCATTAGCTTCATCTTGGGACAACGTTGCGTATACGCAATCAAGGCGGCAGTAAATTAGTAGTAGTAGTTCTTGTTGTTGTTGTTAAATGCTGCTCTCTACAACGGTAACAACTTTTTGCACCTACTGTTGTCTGTTGTTTGTTGTGTAGGGTCGAAAAGCTGGCAAAGATTGCAATTTGCGTAAATGAGATCGCTTCAGGCGTCACTTGGGATGTATATCTCTCTCTCTCTCTCGCAGTCTCTCATTTTATCACTTTCTCAGTTGGGTTGCTTATGCAATTGTTGTGTTACAGTTGCTGCTGCTGTTGTTATGGCTGTAGCCAGGGTTGCCGCATAAGCTACTTTATAGCTAGTTCTCGCTATATTTCATGTTCGACAGCTAAAGAAATTGTTAAAATTGTTATTAGTTTGTCATAAAAAAGTTGGCTATATTCTAAGATATTTTTTTTCATTACTATTTTTTGAAATGGAAATTTTATAAAGAAATTTAAATTTTAGTGGAATAAAAGAAGGCGTTTTTAAAGCCATTATTTTCTTTGCAAATTTTGTTTTTTAAAATGGATATTATAAAACTAGGGGGCCCCCTGCTCGCTTCGAGCATACTCGACTCTCGTTTTCCATACTAAGACTTGATTTTCGCCTGATCGGTCCTATGTCAGCCGAACTTTGAAACAAACTTGATCTGTTTGCAATATAGAGGCACCTAGATACCGAGTTTGGTGTCTCTAGGTCTTATAGTCTCTGAGATCTATTTGTTCATACAGACAGACGGACATTGCTATATCTACTGGGCTATTGATGCTGACCAAGAATATATATACTTTATAGGGTCTGCCACGCCTCCTTCTGCCTGCTACACACATATTTGTTGAAAAAAACCCAATAGACCCCTGTATTTTTTTTTTAAGTACGGGGTCTTAAAATATAAAGTGTGTTAAAAAAAGATAAAGTTGGCAAAACTGGTTGTTACTAAAACAATTGTAGCGATTGTGTATACCGTAATAGTGTAGAGTGTTAAAGATGCACATTTCGCTTTTGTGAGCCCGTTTGATGCTCTCCCTTCTCTCCTCTCCCTTCTTTATTGTAGTTTGTTTCGTCGCCTCATTTGAATTTTATAGCGTTAATAATCTCTTGGTTAAGATTTGACTGTTTCGCTATTTCGGCCTTTTACAATCTTAATAATGGTTTGGTTCGGTTACCTCATTAAGTTTTTAGTTTCTGCTTAGTTTCTGCTTCAATGTAAAGTATCTCTCTCACGTTGTCATTTGATCATCTCAATTATGTTAATTTGTAGAGCAACTTTGATCATTTATTATTATTTTATATTTGGTTGGTTTTGGCTCTATTGTTGTTTTTGGAGTTGAGCTGCTTTTATTTGCTCGCTTTGCAAAATGCTCAAAAGAAAGAAAATAAAAAATGTTTAGCGTATTTAAATATGATTGAAAACTAATTTGTTTTGGGGCGGCAATCTCTTATATGTAGATATAAAGATAAATGATTTAGTAATAAATAGTGATATAAATAACGGGATAAATAAAAATAATTGGTAGATTGCAAAAATGATGTAATCAAAATCGAACAAATGTGATGAATCTTATGAAGTGATTATGGCTCAAGTAAATATGAAATATGATATATGATATTAATATACGAATTGTGATATATAGATTTTTACAATCTGGCTTGGCCTTATGTATCCGGTCCAAATGTGGCTCACATCAGTCCACTATACTATATATAAAACTGCCATGGGAACGATTGGGCGGTTGGCGATTGAAGGATTAGTATAAAAACTTTAATCAAAGTCACAGAATATGAATTGTATTTTGTGTTATACTTCCTGACCAAATTTGGATCTTTTCGGTTCAGTATATCATGTAGCTATCATTAGAGCAATCAGTCGAAAATTTAATACAGTAAAAATGTGGACAACTTGGTATATAAAAGGCAAAAAAACAAATTAAATATATTACTTAAATTTAAAATCTAAAATGTACGGGCTAAAGACACAGAGTTGTTGCAATGCAAAACATAAATAAAAAATGCATAAACCAGTCTCCAAATGGACAAAAGTGGATTGCCTTCTTTGCGTTGGCAGTTGAAGGCTGTTTTGCGACTGCTGGCAAATCGTACTCGAATTCGAATTCTTCCTGACTGTGCACAAAAAAAGAAGCACATAAATGCTGAAGTTGAAGTGCTGCATAAATTGAGCTGCATCGGACAAAGAAGCTTCTGAGCTAAATCTACAAACTGTCAATTCATAACATTACGACATTAAATTTAAGATGCGAAGCTGAAACTGACTGACAGTGCTGCCACATATTTGACATATTTTCTTAAAATTAAAAAGCTTTCAAACATTTAAAAATTAAGCAGGAACTAGCATCAAACAAGCTAATCTGACAACACTGTCTAGTTGTAGTAGCTTCTGTCTGAAGATGCGTAAAGAACTTTTTATAAGAGCGAATTATAGATCTGTTCATTCTCTCAGTCCAAACATATTCAAACGTTGACAGTTGTTTCTTCTTTCTATTTATTTGTGATGCTTAAGTTTACAAATTGTGCATGTCTTACCATATGTTTTCTAAAGACTTTCAGTCAATCACATTTAAGCTTCAGTGAAACCCATCTCGATGCTTTCAATAACTTTTTACGTACGATATGATTTTCCTACTCTTCCACTTAACTTTAACATTATAATTACTTTATTTATTATTTGCTCAGCAGTATACACAAAAAATAAAATTTAATAGTTGGCATCTGGAAACGTGATATTTCCAATTCGCTTCAAAGCTTTCTTGAAAGTCATATGATCAACAGCTGATCTCCAAGCAGAGCTTTAAGTGTAAACACGTTGGTTTGACTTGTGCGAGAAAGAAATGACTATAGACGGCTTTGAGCCAACAAAAGCTGAAAGCTATAGATTTATAGCGGCCAGAAAAAAATGAATGGCCATTTCAAAGCATCAAGCTTTGGCATTTATATATTTCGCCTAAAAGCATGCTTTAGAGAATGTAAATTGTTATTTTCTTTTTTTTTAACTTCTTGCAATAACTGTAGATCAGAATAATAAAATAAGAAAATAAATGAAAATCAGAAAATACACTAAGTCAAGAAAGTTTTTTGACAAAACATAAATTTATACATTTGCTTTTTTTCAAGAATAAGATAGTCGGAAATTAAATTAAAATCCCTAAAATCTATATATTTTGTTACAGAAAAAATTTTGTTAAGTTTTGATTGTTATTTTTTTTTATTGTAAATCAAGTTTTATTTCAAAATATATTTCGGGTTTGAAACTTTTTCTAAATACCTAAAGAAAATAATAATAAGATTAAAAATAAAATATAAAAACCTAACAAAAAATATATTTTTTTAAAGAAAAGTTGTTTTGATGTTTGATTTTGTTTTATTTTTTTCATACATGAAATTTTATTTTATAATTATGTTGTGTCAGGTACATCAATTTATTTATGATAGTATGTGTAATGATTGGTGAAGTGATTTTTAAAAACTAACATACAATGCTTAAACAGGAAGTTTTTTAACTGGAAAAAAACATCTTCAAAGCTTTTAAAAGTTTTTTTTTTCGTATTTGAATTGTTTTTTAATTTCTCCCATCGTTTTATTCAATGGCCTCAATTATTTCATATTCTTCATCTAAAGAATGATCATAATCAATGTTGAATTTGTTTTTGATTTTACTTTTGTAATCCTTAAGCTCATCATCGTTTTCAAATCTATTTAAGTTGTAACGGTGGCTACCGCGTTGTTTGCTGTTGTACTTATTGTTGTTGCTGTTGTGGCTGTTGCTGGTAGTGTTGTTGTTGTTGCTCCTGTGTTGAGTGCTTGTACGTCTAGAGGGTGTGTTACCTATACTATTTTGATATTTTTTATTATTCCTACTACTATTTCTGCTGCTATTATTTTGCCTACTTTGATATTCTCTATTTACTTTACTATAATTATTTAGTTGTGTTTGGGATTTTGATTTCGATTTTGATTGCTGCTGTGATGATGAGTACGACGATTGAGAATTGGATTTGTGTCTCAAGCTGCCTCTAAAGCTATTTTTGGTCATTTTATTGTAGTTTATTTGTGCGGTGTCATCTACGATATTGTTGCTGTTGTTGCTGCTGTTGCTGTTGTTGCTCTTGTTTTTTGACAAAAATTGTCGCTGTCTGCCTCCTCGTTGCCGATTTACTTGCCCAATCCTATACTCATCATCAGCCTTATATCATACCACATTCTGCTGCTGTTGTTGCTTGTCGGGTATACGATAGAGTTCATCGTTGTTCTGATACAATTGCTCGGAGCTGGCACAGTTCACATTTGACCACCAATCGCAGACACGAACGGCTTGGTTGAAAACTGTCCCATTTGGACAGAGGAACGAATATTGATGTCCAGAATGCAAGCACCAATGCCAGACCTTTAAATATATAACCATATATAGATTAAATTTAGTAGTCACAATTGTGAATCCAACTGTTTTCAATACCCATTAGACCCGCTTTTAGTTAGTACTTCTCTTTGGTTCTTTTGATATTGTTGAAATAATCTGTGCTAAAAATGGCTCGGTTCAAATATGGTAAGCATAAAAATCAGTTGAGATTTCTATGTAAAAAATTAAATAAGGCTTTCTTTATAAATTTAAAATTACTAATTGCTTATTCGCTAAATCATTCGATATGATCTTCTTAAAAAAATCGCTTATTTTCTGATCTGAATAAAAAAATGTTGATGAAATACTCAGTTCTGTTGCGGTTTTCACTTTTGCAAGAATTTTCAGAAGCAAGTATTTTAACCTGTTCTAATTTCATTTAGGCTTTTTGTCTAAGCTGAAACAGGACTGAATAATTAAGTTCTTCTTTAAAAAGCATCAAATATATTTTACTTTAAATTAAACTGATAACTTTTTGAAAATTTTAAGCTATGAAATGAAATAAATTCACATAGCCAAAGAGTAATGTACTATTGTCAATCGTTGTTTTTAACCATATTATTGCGAATATGAGTTTAGCTTTCTGCATGTTTCACCTGACAGCGTGTCTCAATGTCCGCATAGTATCCTGGCTGGCGCCCTTGACAGTTGAAGGACAATCCTCGGGGCACGGCATCGTAGGCTGGATAATCCTCGCCAGCTATATAGCCATCAATTTGCTGCAATATGAAGACAGATGACACAATATGATGTATTTTTTTATGTTTTATTATTTATAATTCAGTGTGAGAATGTGAATTATCTCACTGAGTGCAAGTACGAGTACTCGTAATGTGACCTTAGTTCGGTTTTTGGTTTTTGTGTGATTATGATGATAATGATGATGATTGCCCAAGCTATGCACATATAAATCATGGCAAAACAACTGCAAATTGATGTCTAAACAATAACAAATTACGAGCTGCAAACAATTGCCATACAAAACTTGGTACACAGAAAAACAACAACCGAAATTTGAAATGCAAATGCATCAACCAAAAAATCTGTCGAAAAGCCAGAAAAAAAAACAGACTAGAGATCAACAAAAGAATCAGATTCAGTGAGTGTTAAAAAATTGCATAAAAATGAGAGAGGGGTCAAAGAGAAGGCGTGTGTTTGACAATAATAACCGACGAAAACAAACAGACAACTGTCAATCTCATGCGTATGAAACCATGAAAAGCTAATACTGCAACAAAGCGTGACAGATTTTCAAAGTTGCAATCTCATAATAACACATTACATTAATCCCATGACAGGCATTCTACAGAAACTGTGATATCTGTTTTTTGTTCATCATATGTATATTAATACAAATTTTATAACATATTTTTCATCGCAACATTGTCACGCAACATGTTGCACGGGAACGAACGAGACTAATAATATTTATTCCATATTTGTACTGCCTTTTCATTGTTCCTGGTAGTTCTAAAACAGCACCTACATAATACCTTCTGAAGCTATAAATTATACACTTTCCCAATTCAAAAATTAATAATCGATTACAATTTAAATTTATAGATGATTGCATCCTCCTTTTAATTTTATTACCGATTAATTTAAAATTGCTTAAATCGATTGCATACTCAGCTTAATTTTATTACGATTACTCCAATAGATGGTACACTAATAATTTTCAGAGTACAATGTCTCACTGAGTTGAGAGGCGCAGTGCCTCCAAACGCTCTTCACAGGCATTAGCTTAGCAGGTATATGGGCTCTTTAAATATCAGACAATGACGAAGACTTTAAAACAGCAACAACAACAAATCAAGCAATTTTTCTTTCTTTTAAGCTGTCTATGTTTTTGTATTTGTTTTGGTTTGTTCTTCTTTTATTGTTGTTGTTACTGTGTAGAGCAGGGCACCAAGGCTAATTGATAAAAGACAACAAAAGGAACAACAAGAAATGGTTAAAAATAGCTGTAAACGAACACAAAAGAAAAAAAAAACATGTGGATCAATCGAGCGCACTCGACAGAAGGATACCCTGTGCTTAAGAAATTATGCCCTTGCAGAGCCTTTGATTACATTTTTGATTGATTGTTCCTATCTCAAGAAACAAAGAAGTTTTTCGCACTAAAACCTAATTTTCTACCGATTGTTTCTATGGCCACTATGTGATATAGTTATCCGATAAAGCAATTCAACTTTGGTCAAAGTGTAAGAGTCTGTCCAAAATATACATTCTGTGAGTTAGGATAGCTTAGGATAGCTCAAAAAACAACAATTTTTTCAATATTAAAGTGTAAATTTTGACCACAAACTTCACCGACTGGCAAGTCAAATTTCACAAAAAAATCGGCCTTATTGCACGATATAATCGTCTTAGCTTCGTTTTGTAAAAGTTTCAGCTTTCTAGGTCTTACGGTTTGGTCTTCACCATGATCAGTCAGTCAGTGAGTCAGGACAAAGAGTTTAATATATATAAATGCCTTCTGTCAAATACATTATACCCTTTTTTTTGAAAATTTTTAATGGATACAGGGTATAACCAGCAAACGATGACCACACTCAGACTCTTGAACCATGGGAATAGGGAAAGGGGAAGTGTGCTAGGGATCTTATGGTTATAGGTCTGTGTTTTGTGGTGTTGCACGGACGTGAGAAGATGTCTAACACTTTGCAGACAGGTTGACGTCGTTGTCTGCACTTGCAAAATCGCAGGCAGTAAAGTTTCAAGAAAAAAGCAGAAGATCTCTTTTTTAGTCTATTTTCTTAAGTTGCAACAATTGCATTGATATTGTTGTTATTGCTGTTGTTGTTGTTGGCTGCAACTTTGCGTGGGAATCTGTTGTTGTGTTTGCTGCTTGTAGATCGCTATCAAACAAGAGACAAATGGTGTGCGCAATCTTTTACTTTGCATGAGTACAGAAATTTATCTGCAATGACAAATTTTTCTCGGTGTGTGTGTCTCATGATATGTCTGCCTTTTCTATATGCATAGCTAATGAAGTTATCAAATTTTGAGTTAATTAAAAATTAAAAAACTCTTAGTCGCCTCATTCCCAGGCCAAGTATTGAAGTAAAAAAAATCCAGACGATAAATGCAAGATAATTCACAAAGAGCAATAGGCAAATTGGAAAAAGTAGGACGGTTGGAAAACACGAAAAGAGGGAACAGGTCAACAAATAAGTACACTCAGAAATAATTCTAAATACTTAAATTCTAATATGTTGAAACTTATTTATTAAGCATGAATCGGTCATAAATTAAACACTTACAATAAATATTAAATATGACAGCTAATAGTCGGCTTTTAATCAAACCTACTCAGAATACAAAAGATCATGCCAAACATTAAACTTAAGTTTGTTTAGTTACCTACAGAAGTATCAGAGGTTTTTATAATCTAAGATTCTATAGTCGATCTCTTACAGACTTTTGTTAATAATCAAAACATTCCAATTTCGGAAATGCCGATTTCGAACTTATATTTCTTGGTTTTTTTCTGAGTGTAGGCAGGTCAACCAATAAATAGCTGCAATGGAGCATCTTGTTGTTGCCCGCCACCCCCAACTTACCCCATTGACACAGTTATCTGCCAGCAGCAGACCGAGCACGACAACAAATACGATGGATATGCTGGAGGTGAAGCAGAAAAAGTTGTTGTAGCTGTAGTTGTTGTTGCTGCTGTTGATGTTTTTGTTGTTGTTGTTGCTGCTGGTTGCACGATGAAGATGCTGCTGTCCGCAATGTTGTTGTTCTTGGAGTAATTTGTTTCCTGTTGTTATTGTTGTGGCTGCCATAATGTCTGTGATTTTGGGTTTACGGGCAACGCGGCGTATACGTATTTTAAATGTAATTTTGTGTTTACTTTGTTGTTTTTCTTGTTTTTTTGCTATCTTAGAAACAAGGAAGAGAGGGAAAGAGAGAAACAAACTGAGCTGAGTGCTGTTAAATGATTGGTTTGAATATATTCACTGCATTCACTTTGCTTGTGTGTGCACAATTTTTAGAAAGGAAAAAAGTATATTGCATTTTGTCTAAGTAGATGCGCAGTGCAATGAATTCTGTGCATCGGGTCTGCAACTAGATTTAATTTTTATATTTTTATTATCTATACATGAATACACGAAGTTGGCATGGCATTTTTGTGGTTTGTGGTTGAGACAACAAAATTCACTTTTCGGCACTAGATTTTGATGGGTTTCTTTCATGATTTCTTTTGTATTTGATTATAATGATTTATGATAAATTTGTCCAATTTTTGATTGTGCAATCCTTATACCAAATTAATTTGATTTTGTATTAATTATTATTAATATTCTTGTAAATAAACTATTCTTAATTTATATTCAAAAGATTCCTCATTTTATATTTTCTTAAATATTTGAATAATCATAAATTTTGCATCCAATTGCTTTAGAATTCATATTTTTTGAAATTGTCATTTTTAAACTTCTTTTAGCAAAGTATTTATAATTTTTAAAAATTTGTTTAGTTATTTTATAAAAAAAGTATCCTTATAAATTTATATTTGCTTCTTATTTTCTTAAGCTTTTTAAATAGAAATTGTTGGCATTTTTATTTGGGATATTTGGAAGATTTTGTAAATTTCTTATTTTTAAAGCAACTTCTTTTATCAAAATAATTCTTGTTTCTTAAGAATTTATGTGTGCCATTCTTTTTTCGAATTAGTATGCTCTTAAAATAAGTGTTCTTGATTTCTTTTAAAGTTTCCACGCACTTTGTCGCACTGTAAATTTTTTATTGGTAGTACTTTAACGTTTTTATGTCGCGCTGCGAGCTACACGTGTTGCCGCGTTTGAAGTTGATGCAAAAGTTAGAAAAAAATTCGCCTCAATTTTAGTTTTATACTCAAAA
Organism: Drosophila innubila; assembly: GCF_004354385.1. Taxonomy (NCBI): domain Eukaryota; kingdom Metazoa; phylum Arthropoda; class Insecta; order Diptera; family Drosophilidae; genus Drosophila; species Drosophila innubila. The sequence continues at coordinate 207,211 of NW_022995376.1, forward strand.
GCAGGTCGGTCGGCTAGGGGCAAACACAAGAGCAAGCTTCACACAAAAAATGCACAGCGTCATCGTCATCGTCAAATCGAAAGCCGATGCCGAAGGTAAAGCATCCAACGCCGCCGCATTGCCAAAGAGAATGCTCATCGGCTTCGTCATCGGCGGAGAAACACGAGCTGCTGCCGAACTAACTGTAACTAAATCATTGTACAATTGGTGCTTGTTCGACTCTTCAGTTGGACCCATCTTATCTCTTAACTCTTCTCATTCATCGCTATCGGTAAATAAGTACGAGTAGTTGGCGCTTTTTGAAGATGCCACAGTTTCGCACGGCTAAGACTTTGTTTTCTTTGTGGCTTTTGTTTGTTTATGTTTTTGGCGTATTTCATGTTGCCAAACTAAAAATTAGTGCAAATTTTCATTTGGTCTGTGATCGCAAACAAAAGACTTAGGCAACGAACTTGATTGGACTGTAAACTGTTAAAGCATTTAATTGCTGAACTCGTATGTTGAACTTAAATGTTTACAATTAGTGGCGGTTAGCAGTGATAAACATACAAACTGGGCAATATGCAACTGATTGATTAAAAGTGAGAGTAAAAAAAATGTTACAAAATACTTAATATCGGAATAGCTTCTTTTATTTGCTATTTAAACGCAGAGAATTCAGTATTGAATGCAGAGTAAAGTGATTAGTTTAAGTACAAATAATTTTGAAATTTTTTCCTGCAACGTTATAGCATTGTAAAAATACCATCTTACATATAAAAATGGTTAATTATGATGGATTGGGTCAAATTAGTAACCTAAAACTAAGTAAAAACCATATTAAATAGAAAGAGCATGCTGAATTAAAACTGAATGATGAACAGAGTGTCTGCCTTAAGTATTAAGGTTTCCACTATTTTTCAGCATTATTATAATATTTAAAATACACGCTCTTATATATGAAAATGAATGAGCATTCAGAATCAAAAGTAAATGAAGATAATGTCTAGCTTAAGCATAAAAAAATCCAACTAATTTTTAGTATACAAAAAATACTGTCGTATGTATTTATTATAATGATTCATTAGGAAGGATTGGGCCAAATAACCTAACTAAGCTAAATAAATAATCAACTATTTAAGAAGAATCAGCATCAAATTTAGACATCGTTAGCCTGATGAAGCACTTTAATTACGCAAATCCCTAACGTTTTAACCCCCGCAATAGAAATAAAATTTCCATTATGAATCAGCATAAATTAAACTAATTAAAATCAAATGCAGCAATAAATTTGCAGCAGACATTCGCTCTAGAATTGATGCTGCTATCTGTTGTTGTTGTTGTTGTCGTCGGTTTTTGTTGTTGCTGCAAAAGTAGTCGGAGCGACAGCCGCTCACTTTCAAGATGTGCAGTGGCAATCCGGTTGAAGCAATCGAGAAACCAAGAAATAAATATATCGACAGTGGCTGCAATAAGATGTAGACTTTAGTTGGCTTTCAATGCGCTTCAGTTGGAACACTTTGAATCAGACTGAGATCGTAACTGAGGCTAAGCTTGGGACTCAAAATAAGACTCCAACTGAGACTGCAACTCATTGTGGTTCACCTTCGAGAAAAGCATTACAGTACAATAACAACAACAACTATGTGTATAACAACAACAAAGTTTGGCAACTGCTGTTTTCCAGTTATTTTTATTTTATTATATATTTTTTTGATCTGTGAGAAATTCCCTTAATAAGCGCAGTTGCAACTTGCCAATAAGAAAAGTCCAAAATGAGTTGAAACTTGCAGCTAAAAATGGTCGAATACTTTTGACTTGATTTTAGATACACACAAGACATTTCATAACTGATCTTTAACTGAGCCGGACTGATGTGATATGTAATTAATATATGGGAGTGTTGCTGAAGAGCCACCATATTTTAATGAACTTCAACTTTAACTTGATTCACACGCTACTTTATATTATTTTCGATTCGCTGCCACCGTTAAATATCGAATCTTGCCCTTGACTGTAACACCCTGTGGTCGTCACAACATGTGCCACAGTCCCCGAATCATTTACTCCACAAAGTGGAGAGGAGTGCAGAGGAAACCATTAACCTTGACTTTTACTTATGATAGAGGTGATGGAGTTGGCTCCATATTTTCTTCGTCTCCTTCATTGTCGGTCTCTAGGAAATTGGCTTATATACGTGACCAAAACAATGATTAAGTAATTATTTATATACACTGATAGAAAAATGCTTTGAAATTTTATTATACACACTTTAACTACTTTAAACTAAGATTTAGAGTTCAATATGGATTTTAAGCGTACGCAAAATATTAATGTATAAAAAATGTGTATATATTTCATATTAAATTTATATGCAAAAATCGTAGAAAAGAAAGTTTTTTAACATTAATATATTTTAACGAAATTTATCTACATAAACTTTTTATCTTAACTTGAATAAAATATTAAAAATAAATACGACACAAATTCAATTTAAGTACATATTAATTAACTTTCCCGCATTTTAAATAAAAATAAATATGGTATTTTAGATTTGAAGTGTTTTCTTTTTTTAGTTTTTATATTTATACAAGCTTGATATTTATTTAATTTTATTGCATTGAATAGAAAGAAATAGAGTTGTTTAAATTTTACCTGTTCGATTTTTCTATAAGTGTATATTTGACTGACTGAGCTTGACTTAACTTCTGCTGTAATTTGATAATGAGCAACACAATAAAATGTTGGTTCTGAGCTAGCTTAAATAATTTTGACTTGTAAAGTTCACTGATCCATAATAAACGCACTTCCTCGACTTAAACAATCTTTGTATAAATACATATATATTTGTGTATATCATTGTATAGAAAGAGCTGTTTGTCATTTTGATTTGACCTCTAGATTTATTCATTTCTTCTTTTTGAATTCAACATTATTAATTTCGATGATGCAACGTTAAAAAGACTTTTATTCTTACATTAGTATTTAATTCTGTGCACACATTTTTCAAACTAAATTTTTCCTTAAAAAATGAACAAAAACTGCACCTAAACAGACCGCAACTTGATAAACGCATTTCAGCAGCAGTTTTGAATACTCATTGTATTTTTTAAGTTTGCTCCTTTGCAATGAAAACAAGAAGACAATGCAGCTGCAGTCAGTTGATTATTGTGCAAATAAAAGTTCTAATGATGATTTCGGCAACAACAATGCAATTATGCAAAGCAAAAAGCAATAACAAAAGCCACAAGATGAGGGAAGTTAATTAAAGACATGGAAAACAACAAGAAAAACAAGAATTGGAAATTATCATAGAGTTGCAATCAACAAACGGCGAATATGCTAAGTAACCGGAAAGAACATCCTATGGATTCACTACACCATAAGCCAAATATCTTATATATGTATGCACATCCGCCATTTTTGAGCATCATTATCATCATCTTCATCATGTTACCAAGTAGCAATTTTCGCAATGCGGCAAAACGTGAAACCCAAAACCCAAAACCGAAATCAAAGCAAATATCATACATCATCGTAAAGGCTTTTCTATTACATCGGATCGCAGTGTTTCTCTTCAATTCAAACTGTAGCAAATTGTCGAAGTTTTGTAATCAAGCTCGTAGCATTTTTTTTTTCGTACTTCTCCCTTTGCCTCTTCTTTGAATCTTTTTGGTCTCAACTAATTCACACATGCTGAATTTCGATAGTTGGCTAACTATATGGAACTTCTTCTTACTACTGCGAGTATATCATTTTCTTTTCTTTTTCTGGCCAAATAAGCATAAGATACTTGGACCGCCTTTTTGTTGCAGATCTTTACTTAATCATCGTCTACAATTGCCAGTTTCTACCATTGCAAATTGAAATCAAAGCATTTTAATTGTGTATAACTTGCAAAAGATTTGGTGAAAACGAAAAAAGTGTTGACATCTTATATGACAAGAGGTTTGAATAATATCCAACTGAAATTTGGGTCGTTGAATGAATTATATTCGTAATCCGCTTGATTGTGGTCATAAGTACAGGTGACTTTAAATGCTGACAACTGGCCTTTGTAAATGGTTTTAATTCGGCCAAACCATGATTAAAATGGGATTAAGCTTGATTACCGTCTCAGAATTGACAGAGTTATGGAGGTTTGAATTTTTCTTCAAGAATTTTTTCTTCAATTGATACTAACTGCAATATAAGGAGTTGCTTAAAAGTAAAAGCTTGAGATTTAATATTTTGAATTTTCGAAATTTCTGAGTGAACAAAATTCAATTGCAGAATAATTTTTGGAGCCATATCATGATTATTATGACATTACGCTTGAAAATCGGATCAGTTTTGCCAAAGTTACGAACGTTTGAAGTTGTTCACGCCTCTGACCCAACAACTTTACAAGTCAAAATATTTCTTGATTTTGACATGATTTTTTACAGAAAAATGAAAGTTCTCAAAATCAAGTTTAAAATGTTGTTTTATACTAATTACGATATAGGGAGTTGATTAAAAGTGTAAACTTGAGGTTTAAAATTTTGAATTTTTAAAAATCCTAAGGGGGGACCCTTACCATCATCATGAAACCATGGCTATGATTTTTGAAAAATAATAAAACTTTCTAAATGAATAAAATTCAAATGCAAAATGAATTTTGGAGCCAAACCATGATTATTATGACATTCCGCTTGAAAATCGGGTATGTTTTGTCAAAGTTACGACCGTTCGAAGTTGTTCACGTCTCTGACCTAACAACTTTACAAGTCAAAATATTTCTTGATTTTGACATGATTTTTTACAGAAAAATGAAAGTTCTCAAAATCAAGTTTAAAATGTTGTTTTATACTAATTACGATATAGGGAGTTGATTAAAAGTGTAAACTTGAGGATTAAAATTTTGAATTTTCAAAAATCCTAAGGGGGGACCCTTACCATCAACATGAAACCATGGCTATGATTTTTGAAAAATAATAAAATTTTCTAAATGAACAAAATTCAAATGCAGAATAAATTTTGGAGCCAAATCATGATTAAAATGACATTCCGCTCGAAAATCGCGTAAGTTTTGTCAAAGTTACGACCGTTCGAAGTTGTTCACGTTTCTGACCTAACAACTTTACAAGTCAAAATATTTCTTGATTTTACATGATTTTTTACAGAAAATGAAAGTTCTCAAAATCAAGTTTAAAATGTTGTTTTATACTAAATACAATATAGGGAGTTGATTAAAAGTGTAAACTTGAGGTTTAAAATTTTGAATTTTCAAAAATCCTAAGGGGGGACCCTTACCATCAACATGAAACTATGGCTATGATTTTTGAAAAATAATAAAATTTTCTAAATGAACAAAATTCAAATGCAGAACCAATTTTGGAGCCAAATCATGATTAAAATGACATTCCGCTTGAAAATCGGGTAAGTTTTGTCAAAGTTACGACCGTTCGAAGTTGTTCACGCCTCTGACCCAACAACTTTACAAGTCAAAATATTTCTTGATTTTGACATGATTTTTTACAGAAAAATGAAAGTTCTCAAAATCAAGTTTAAAATGTTGTTTTATACTAATTACGATATAGGGAGTTGATTAAAAGTGTAAACTTGAGGTTTAAAATTTTGAATTTTTAAAAATCCTAAGGGGGGACCCTTACCATCAACATGAAACCATGACTATGACTTTTGAAAAATAATAAACATTTCTAAATGAACAAAATTCAAGCGCAGAATAAATTTTGGAGACAATTCATGATTAAAATGACATTCCGCTTGAAAATCGCGTAAGTTTTGTCAAAGTTACGACCGTTCGAAGTTGTTCACGTCTCTGACCTAACAACTTTACAAGTCAAAATATTTCTTGATCTTTACATGATTTTTTACAGAAAAATTAAAGTTCTCAAAATCAAGTTTAAAATGTTGTTTTATACTTATTACGATATAGGGAGTTGATTAAAAGTGTAAACTTGAGGATTAAAATTTTGAATTTTCAAAAATCCTAAGGGGGGACCCTTACCATCAACATGAAACCATGGCTATGATTTTTGAAAAATAATAAAATTTTCTAAATGAACAAAATTCAAATGCAGAATAAATTTTGGAGCCAAATCATGATTAAAATGACATTCCGCTCGAAAATCGCGTAAGTTTTGTCAAAGTTACGACCGTTCGAAGTTGTTCACGTTTCTGACCTAACAACTTTACAAGTCAAAATATTTCTTGATTTTTACATGATTTTTTACAGAAAAATGAAAGTTCTCAAAATCAAGTTTAAAATGTTGTTTTATACTAAATACAATATAGGGAGTTGATTAAAAGTGTAAACTTGAGGTTTAAAATTTTGAATTTTCAAAAATCCTAAGGGGGGACCCTTACCATCAACATGAAACTATGGCTATGATTTTTGAAAAATAATAAAATTTTCTAAATGAACAAAATTCAAATGCAGAACCAATTTTGGAGCCAAATCATGATTAAAATGACATTCCGCTTGAAAATCGGGTAAGTTTTGTCAAAGTTACGACCGTTCGAAGTTGTTCACGCCTCTGACCCAACAACTTTACAAGTCAAAATATTTCTTGATTTTGACATGATTTTTTACAGAAAAATTAAAGTTCTCAAAATCAAGTTTAAAATGTTGTTTTATACTAATTACTATATATGAAATCTTAGAGTTCATAGAACCTTCAAAAATATACAATCAAATATAATTTATTAATAATTAGTTAACTTTTCAACATCTTGAGATCTGTAATATAAATCACGGAATGCAACTATTAACAATCGGAAATTCAAGAAAAATTCCATTAATATTTATTGAGTAGTGATGGATGTCTTGGACATTAGCAACAACAACATTCAATTATAGTAACAACTGTGTGAATGGCTAAAACGACTGACAGATTCATCAAAAATTGTAAGAAGGCCAAAAGTACAAAAAGTACATTTGAGGGAGCTTCATCAACCGACTCGATTGAAAAATAAAAACCAAAAATGCAACAAAGGCCAAAAAAAAAAAATGAGTTGGACAAGTATAAATGATAATCATGACGCGTTAGCAAAAGACGATGATAGACAATTGCTGTCGGCGAAATTTAACACAAAATGCCAGCCAAAAATGAAAAAAATGAAAATGCCAATGGAAGAATCATTTCAGATAATCAGTATTGACATGGAGTGTAATAGAAACTATACCGAACCGCAAACAAGGTCAAAAGCAATGAGTTGGCCGAAACTGTTCGGATAGTGTAAGAGCTCGAGTTCGAGCTCGAGTTAATACATTTTTCCCATTTGGCCAAGAAACTGCAGCATCTGGCCAAGAGATAATGTCGCATTCACAGTAGTTTCGAGTTGCACTGGTTGCAACTTTGAACATATTTCGTTTGGTCCACATTGTGCACCTACAGTATGTCAAGTAATTGTGTCCATCTTTCAATTTGCAAAAAAAAAAAGGAAAACAGTGAAATGCATTGTAATGTATAAAAATAACGCATAAGAAATGAAACATACACACAGAAAAAAAGCATATTCGATTTCTTAAAAAAATCGTATTCTTTGTCAAAATAACTTGTTAGCATACTGTATGTTAAAGTTACACTGCAAGTTTCCGTTTCTTTACACATTGATATATTGTAATTTAAGGCAAGGTCAACTGGCCTTTGAATTTGCACGTGTGTTTTTACCTGTAATTGGGCCACAATTGTTAAATATGAAAGACCTTAGAAAAAGTCTAGTCATTGTGTTTTTTTTTCACTCAATTGAGATAAGAAAATATCCCAAGAGTGGTTCAGATACTTAGATACTATAGGAGATGACACCTCGAGATTTTGCATTTTAAATTGTTGTTATTATTGTTAGTTGACAATTATTTTTTTTTCCTTATGAATATATATCTTTTACACTTCTATTGTATGCAATGATTTGATATTGTCTAATTGTCATAAATTTCCAATTTAACCGACTAAAATTGCAATAATTTAAATAAAGGTTGTTGAATAAATTTATCTTATTTACAAATGCTTCTATAAAGTCCTTAAGCACAACATTCATAAATGCCCAACATCCTTAAATTTACAATTATAGCTACGATAAGTCTACAAGAATGCACAAGTTTAATTCACTTGTTGCTATAAAATAACCAAGTTTCACACTTCCCATAAAATCAAGTTAGCAGCTAAAAATACCAAATTCCATATGATTAAAATTATAGCTAAAAGAAGACTATAAATATTCACAAGTCTAAAAATACCTCTGGCTATACAAATTCCAGTTCACACTTGCTATAAAAGCTTAGCTCAGAGCTTTAGTTCGAAACTAGGCTAAGTGTCTTTGCTGTACGAGTAATAATTGTATTTACAAACATTTGAATATTATCACTGCGGACGGCAGTTCGCGCTGGGGCTGTTGGGGCCTTTTGTTAAAATTTTTTATTTTTTAAAAATTCTAATAAAAAATACGCGTCGATTAATACCTTGATCACCCAAATCCGATTGCTTGTTCAAAAGATAAATAAATTTGAAATTTTTAGTGGACTTCTCAAAATAAAATGAAAAGTCAGTATGTTTGTCTGTCTGTTTTTCTGTTTGTATCAAAGCGCTAAAAAAGCTTACATGTAATGATGGGGATCTATTCCATTTCGAAAATGTAGAAATGTTTGTTCAACGTCTTTTTGAAAAAACCGCTAGTTTGGTTAGTTAGTTAGTTTCAAAAATGAAAGATGAGAAATTCACAGCACTCTATTTGATAAACAAAAACAATTGAATAATAAATACGCATCAATTGTTTGGCAATTGAACAGCATCATATTTCATAATAAAAGAGTTTTGGCAAGAGGTGACTATTAGCTTGGTCAAGTTGGCAAGTTATTGTTAAGGAAATTGGTTGCATTTGTATGCAACTCTTGGCCATAATGAGCCCAAAAAATATTCAATCCGCTAATGTTGAATGAATTACAGCTAGTCAGCAATTTGTAAGTGGCCAATTGACGGCAGTATAAAAAGTCGCATGAAGCGCAGCGATTTAAAATATGCACAAGTGTTAAAATCAATCAATTTTGAATGACTGCAACAGCCGAATGACAGTGAGTCTATTAGACAAATGCTAGCAACAATATTCCCCCCATTATCTCTTACAACCTTTCTCCTCGTATTGCCCTTTTCACCACATTTTATCAAAAAAACCATTGAAACCACTTGAATGCTTGCTCTCTCGCTCTAATTCTGACTCCGTACAATGTTACATTTTCAGATGATTTTACTGACAGAAGTTTGCTGACTGTTGACATGTGGTCCAAATGCAAAAGGGAACTGTTAACTGGTAACTGTGTTTGTGTTGGTGTTTGTGTTCGTGTTCGTGGTGGCCAAGAGGGGCACTACACTTGATTGCCGTTTAAATTACAAAATCATGCATGTGAATGACAGACACATTGCCAACTGCCAACTACCAACATAGAGCAGGAAAAGGGGAAAAAAGGGTGTCAGACTGGTGTTGAATTTATAGTACATTTGTGTTTTGTAATTAGATCTCATATACGAGTACTCATCTACCTACAGTACTCTCAATTCGACAAGTGTGTGTGTATGTTGCTTAGCCTAATAAGCCCACAAACGCATCCTGAAAAACAATTCCAAACACCGCTTGATTGACACACAAATTATAAATAGATCGCAAGAATCAACAGATATGTTTTACAAAAATATATTTTCTAATAGTATAATGTACCAGCTATAGCTACCATATCAAATATATATCTAAACAATACTACAGTATTTATATGACTATGTTTGGAACCTCATGTAAATTTGGAATCTTATTTTAAGAACTAGATGAAATAAAAATTCACATTTCTTTTTTATTTATAAAAAATTTTTAAATTCTTGAAATATTTTATCTAATTTTTTTTTTTTCTGAAAACTAGAAATGAATAATAAAACACTATATAGTATAGCCCTGTTCCGGTTTTCACTTTCGGCAAGATTTATCGGAAGTAGAAATCTTTAACCTGTTCTTATTTACTTTGAGTTGGTGAATTTAAGTCTGATTTAGTGAAAAAAGATATTTTTATAAATACTTAACCTAAATGCATAGTGAAAAAATGCAATTAATAAAATCCTATGAAATAGGATTTAAAAACTGGAACAGTAATAAAAAAAATGCATAAATAAATATTTTTTAGCAAGAGAAAATATTTAAGCAATTGATATTGTCAAAAGACTTTCTTGACTAACTGTGCATATGTTCGGTCATTCAAAGAGAGTCGATGTATCGATGATGATGCGCCAATGAATTCAAATTTAGCTTGCCACAAATAAGTTGGCATTGTGGTTTTGGCTTTCGGATTCTGGGTTTCGGGGTTTTAATAGTTATTGCTGTTCTTGATGTTGATTTCGTTGTATTTATGGTGGTTGACGATGCTTAACTCAGTTCAATAGATTTGATTTGCATAATATGGCAACGCCATGCAACAATTTCCTGTTGCCGGCCCTCTGCAAAAATGGAACAACAACAAAAATCACACACAATTTATTTGTGTTTTGTTTTTCGAAGCTTTCAATCAAACAAACATTTCATTATTTTGCAGACAGCCACTGACTGTAACCCAATATTTAGTCAGTTGTCAAGTGGACAACTAAGTGGCTCTGATCCAAAACTGGCCCAAACTCATTCCCACATACACATACTGGATATGGACTTGGTCAATATTCAAGCGAGGTCTTAGTTAATAGGATTTTGTGCGAATTGTTGTTATTGTTGGTATACTTATAGAAAAACTCAAAGCAAAAACAAATTTAACCGTATTTGATTTTATTATGCTAGATTTCACTAGAAAACGTATTAAAATTAAATAAAATAAACTTTAATTTATCTAAAAACCTACTTAAATGTCAAAGTTAATAGAAATAAATTGAAACCAAAGAGAAAACACTTCAAATTAAAAATACCATATTTCTTTTATATTTAAATCATACTTATTTTAAATATGCGGAAAAAGTCATAAAGCACAATTTCACAGCATTTTTTTGTTAGTGTAGTGTAGTGTGAATTGGACCTGTAAATGTTGATGCTTTGGCAACATATAGTTTTATACAAAAAAGAAAAAAATTGGCTATGTTTTATTTTATTCATTAGACTCTTAAGAAATCGGAAACTGATTGACAGCTATCTATAAATTTTCACTCCCACATGATGCAAACACACACACACACACAGCTCGATTAAGCCAAATCAGGGCTAATTCAGCTATGATTTACGCACAGATAAATGCACAGGGAATTCCGAAACGTTTTTGGCTTAGGTTTCTAGGGGGAAAGACGTTAACATACAATATCTGTGCACTGCAAACCTAAGTTCGAATTTAGTCAGCTATTTTAGTCAGTCTAATTAAGGAGGGGAAGAAGAGTAGAAGAGGGGTGGAAGACGAGAGGATAGAGACAGTGGAAAAGGAAAGGAGACAGGCTTGTCGCACAACATCTTTGCTGATGACAAATGTTTTAAATGATTTGGAGTTGACTGCAGTTGGCAAATGTCAGCATGGTCACTTAAAAGCCCAGTACCCAAAGAATACAAAGGCTATTGGGTTTGTTACCCTGTTTGTACTTTCGTATAAACTTCAAAGTTACAATGATTATAAATAGTACTTAGAGCCACCACATTTAATGAAATTACTTATTTCGGATAAAGTTTGTTGAACTTTAACATTTTGCTGAACTTTACTGAATATTTTAACTCGATGGATTTAAAAGCCGAAAAAAATTAATTGAGATATAATTTATAAGCAGCTTTATCAAATTTAATATTATTTGACACATGGCAGATCTGGAATTCCTCATAAATGTACTACACAGAAATAAAATTATTCTAAAATTTAAGTTTAAAACTCAAGATTTTAGCATGTATTTTAACCAAACACAGATTGTATATTTGGACTGTCTGTTACATCCCGACCAAATTTTGTCCAAATTAGATTACTATATTTATTTATATAAGAAACTTCTAGGTTAAAAAATTCAATTCGATTTTTTTACATGACTAATTTTGTTCCTGAACCCCAGATATTTTTCATCCAGTGTAGGAACTAGGACTAGAAGCAAGAATTAGAACTTGACAGAAACTGCAGTGGTCGCTTTTGGACATGCGTAATTAGGTTTCATCTTGTCACTAAATATGCGTGTCAAGTTCCTCAGCCTGTTGTTGTTGTGTTTGGGTGTGTGTGCGTGTGTGCGTGTGTGGTTGGCTAATAACTGACCTGGCCAGCTAGCAAATGTTAATGTCCTGCGTTTGTGTCTTGTTGTTGTTGCCTGCATAAATTATAATTGAAACCTCATTTCCGCTGCAGGCATTTCAAACCCCTCTTCCACGCCTACGCCTACGCCCACTTACTGCGGCTGCCATGGCCAATAATATGGGGTTGCTTTAATAATAACACTAGGCAACAGCCTAAAAATTACAAGGACCAAACCTACTGTTTTGGATAGATTTGGGGCCCCAAACGGCAAAAGCCTTTTTTTTTAATGGTGAGATTTTTTTTTTGGAATTTATTGAAAATCTGTTTTTTTTTATTACTTTTTTTAAAGGTACGCCCACATTTGTCATCTATAATAAAGTCAAAAAGTAAAAAAAGCTAAAAAAAAAGCTAACAAAATCATCGTTTTCTTAATTAAAGAATTGATATCTCTTAAACTACTGGTTTAAATCTTAAACTTTGTATAAATTAATTATAGATATATTCATTGTCTATCTGAAGCAGTTTAGCTTTGGAAAATCGGTTTTGGCAATCTTAAATAAAATTGCGATATTTTCATGCATATAGCATGGTTTTAAGAAAAGGCTAAATGTATACACAAGTTTCATTGGGCCTAACTTTCTTATTCCCTGCCATTAATTATGGCCAAAAAATTATATAGTTTGTTTTTAGTTTTAGATCAGGCCTCTATATCATAAAGTTGCCATAGGATTTTACTGTGATAAACTTCCTTGTAATTTTAAATATTCTAACCAATCTGGCAAAATAAGTAGGCAATATAGTTTGCAGTAAGCGCTGTAAAGTAGGAAACAATATTTTGTACAACAAATTCAAGCAATCAAATCTTTTTATTTATCTGTCTATGTCCTAGCGGTAAATGGATATCCTTATAAATTAATGCACAGGACACAAACCACATTAAATAGATTTATTGCCCTACTTTAGCTACGAGTTACAAAATCTTTATACTTTAATAAGAGAAACATAATTAGTATTATTATTAAATGTATTAATAGTCTAATTTTTTGTTTATTTTGTTTAATAATTGAATCGTTTTTTACAAATTCTAATAATTTTATCAGTTGACAGTTATTGCTCATGTTCATTTGTCAGAATGAAGTGATGATTGAAATGCAAAAACTGGTGATGTTCTTTGTTATACACTTCCAGTAAGAGAGACACAACAGCAATTGCTGCTGCATTCTGTTCTCTGGCTGCGTGTTCCATTCTATTGCATTCCAGTTAAAAAAGAGAGCAAGAGAGTTACAAGTGAGTCAATTTAAGGCTCTTTGTTTCAACTGCAGTTCAAATTAGACTGAATGTGTTCCATTCCATCGCATTCCAGTTAAAAAGAGAGCAAGAGAGTCACAAGTGAGTCAATTAAAGACTCTTTGTTTCAACTGCAGTTCAATTTAGACGAAACCATGACCCTTGGCAACATTTATTTCATTGTGTGCTCTGCACTTTTTGTTCCTAAACCAACAACAATAATAAGAACAACAACTTTGAATTAGTTAATTGCATAAAGCATAAAATGGCCGATAGAAGCAAGAGCTTCTTTGTCATCGAACAACTACAAAAAAGCAACCGAGGATATGGAAGAGGTGGAAGAGGTAGAGAGGGAGAGGGTCACAGAGAGAGAGGAAGATACATCTTTGCAAATATTAATTTACTATGTAAAGCGCTTCACATTTTCTATAAGCTATTGAATATACCTACAATTCAATAATATTTAGTTTACAGCCTTCAATGCAAATAAAGCTTATCCGATCTAAGATTTATAGTTTTGTTTGTTAAACGAATAACCTAATCTTTCAACGAATAATGAATGATAACAATTTATATAAAATGTTTAATTCTGAACACTAAAATAAGGAAACAAAAAGTTGTGAAATTAACTTAAATAGATGCTGCGCATAAATCACATAAATCATATGCAGCTTGACATGTGTGAAATTACTTAATTAAATTAATTTTTGGATATTGCACAGTCGAGTCGCTGTAAGGGAAATTGGGATTCTGTGATATTGAAAAATGTCGGCATTTTAATTTGCTGACAAAAGCATTTAATTTATGGCATGTCAATTGTCAATGCCGACGCATAGTTAATTGTCTGAATTAATACTTACGATTCACAATATATAAAATTAATTTCGAGCAATTTATTTTGTTAATTTTGGAACTCTCATATAGTTCTTAGCAATTTAATTTTAAATACAAATAAATAATAAATAGAAAAATAAATAAGTAAAATCAAAAATTAATGAATACTTGGAATTTGCACAGTGCTTAAGTCAAAACAAAAGGGCCTTTAAAACACATCACGCATACGCCGCGTTGTCTGCCTTAATCGCTGCATTTGCCATTGTTTTTGTTGTCTAAGCAACAATGCGTTGTTGTCTCCCTGATATGCAAAAACACACTCCTTAACACACACACAGGGACATGCATTTCAGAATGCGGCAAACAGCAACAATAACAACAACAGCAGCAGCAACACACTTAAATCAAATGATAAAGTTGCATACTTGAGTAGAGTTATGCGAAGTGAGGCAAAGTGAGACGTGGCAAGGGCTGTGCAGGGGCGGGAGGGGCGTGGCGAGAGGGTGTGTCAAGAGGATGAGCTACAGACGCGCACAAAACGCGGCAAATAAATATGAAAACATTTTTTTCCGTTGCGGTTGTTGTTGTTGTTGTCTGCCTGTTGATGTTCGTTGTTCGTTGCGAGTTGTTTGTTGTTATTGTTCTTATCGTTGTTGTGCTGCAGTCTCAACAAGCGTGCTAAATAATATGCCTACAACAGTGGCATTTATAACTCAACACACAAAACACAAAATTCAAAATACAAAACAACACAGCAAGTAAAAAATAATAATAATGGCTAGACCTCGTTGAATTGTTGTGTTGCTTCAACAACAACAGCAACAACAACAGTATTATTTTGGCATGCACATGTTTAACGCAATAACAAAAGCAACAAGAAAGCATCACCGCCCTTAAAGATACTTGGTACTTTTTCATTTGTATTTTTCTTAACATGTCTATATATTTTTCGCCCTTTCTTCCATTCATTCTTTGTCTCTCTCTCTATTCTAAACCTTAACCGTTAACCGGTACTAACCGATTTAAATTAGTAATCAGAACAATACTTTTTTACTTTAAGAAATTCAAGTTATTACAGAAATTAACGAAATCAGAAACCCAAAATATCCGTTTAGTAACCGATTCAGGTATAACGGTTAGTTTAGGTTCAATCAAGCTTGTATTTGAGTTATGTTGTTGAGGTGTAATAATTGTTTCTCAAACCAATTTTTGTTTTAATAATGTTAAATAAAATAATTTATTTTAAAATAATTTTTTTAGAATTTCAACTGAATTGTCTGTCTCTAATATTTGGTGAGATTTTCTAGAGTATACACAGTTCTATGTGATCTTCGCTTAGTTACTCGTACTATTCTTTTCCATTCCATCAGCATTCCATTGCATTCCATCTACCAAAAGACAACTCTAATGTATTCCAATCACAATTCTAGTTTTCGACATGTTGATGCACTAGAAGTTGCTGCTCTTGTTGATGTTGCTATTGCTTTAGCATTATTTTTGTTGTATTTTCATTTTTTTCTATTGTTGTCATAACCGTATTTTTTCTTTTATTTTTGCTGATACTGCACATATGTATGTGCACTGCACTATTGTGATTGTTATTGCGACTTAGGCATCAACATTTAACATGATGAATTAGAATGAGAATTGCAAATTTGTCTCTGCACTTTTGACCTCGTTAAACCTCAAGCAGAAACCTTTTTCACAGGCTGATTATATGTCATTAAAATATTAAGTAATTCACTATAATAAATGTGTAACAAATGCAGGACCAAATTGGCTTAGCTACGTTGTGTGAAAATTTCCGCTTCCTAGGTCTGTCGGTTTGGTCTTCCCAATTATAAGTCAGTCAGCGACTCAGGACAAAGAGTTTTATGCATTTAGATGATTAGAAGATTTCTTTCCTTTTTTGTCTATTTTTCATGCTCTTATTTACCACAACTTCAGTGTGCTACTTTATTAAATGCTTTAATTTACATTGGTCGCATTCACCAGAAATCATGCTCCCTGATCAAGTATCACATTTTATGCTACTGATACTTCCTGGTGAACGCTTTAATACATTTTTCTGCCAACACCTGATAATCGAATTATCGTTATTCAAAGTTATGAACAGCGCAGATAGGAAATTACATTAAAACTATCTTATAAATTAAATTAAATTATCTGTTATTAAAAAACTGCTGCTGCTTGCACATTGATAACAAAAAAAACTTTCGATAAACATTTCATGTATTTCGATAAGAAATTCTGACAGGAGCAGAAAAGTAGCACAAAGTAGCAGCCTTTTTTTATGATACAAGGTTAGGTATCATGATACACAAAATTTGGTATCATGATACGGTATCACTGCCGTTCACCAGAAGTATCATAGGTATCACAAAAATTATCAGGGAGCAAACGTGGCTGGTGAATGCGCTCATTGTCTTCTTTAACAAAGCCAAAGGTATCTCGACATTGGCTTTTTAAACATACATAAGCGACCTTCACTTCAAAACTCTTCAAACTCTTCCATATAATTCTCTTATGAATAGTAAACTCCTTGCAGCTACGACTGCTATCATAAGGGAATCTTACACGCACACACACACACACACACACAAAATGTCACACACATCGCTGGGCCGTCATACGGTGCGTATGAATAACGCAAGTAAAATTCGTTGACTCGTTGCGCATACGTTACGGTGTACGCAAGGCTACGCGAATCCACAGTGCTTATCTGACCAAGTTTTGAGAGCTCTCAAGTGCACTTAACTAAAACTGAGCGTTGCGAAACCAACAATAAAAACTAGAAAAGCTACAATTGAAATGATAGACTCTTAGATGCCCAGTAGCCATTCCATTTAATCACAATAAATGAAATAAAAATGTAAATAAAAGAGAACTAAATATAAACAATTTTAAAATTTTGTATTTTACTTTTTTCAAATTTTTACACTACTAAAAATTTTGTGAACAGAAAATTTAAATTTGAAATATTTAAAGCAACAAAATATTAAAAAAATTAAAAATGGAAACCTTATAGCAAAAAAATATTAAAAACTTTCAAAAAAAAACCTTTAACTTGTGTGAAATAGAAGTAAAGAAAATCAAAATATTTAAAAAAAAATATAAATATTGCATTTGCTTTTTTCGATTTAAATTTTTGCATTATTAATAAATAAATGAAAAAAGAATTTAATTAGAAAGAACTCTAATAACAGCAAAGCAAATGCAATGCAGGAAATGCAAAGGCCAATAATTCCTATGACTCCTGAACGTCCTCCTCCTCCGCTGTCTCTTACCTCTTCTTCCCCCCTGTCTCTTACCTCCTTGTTATTCTTTCAACTCCAAAACTGCGAATACAAATTGACTGGTCTATTTCATTCTAACTCTGCTCATTTCCCCACAACTTGAAGTCTTTGTCTCGCGTTATTTCTTAGCACTTCAAAAGGATTTTAATCAAAGTTTTCAAGTGCCACCATGTCGTCTCCTTTTCTCACTCTTTCGCTCTCACTCTCTTTATCTCTTCTATTTTGTTGTCCAAGTTTTGGTTTATCGCCTGGGTGCTTGCTTAGAGATTTATATACCATCACTCACTGTGATTTAATTATCTTTTTGTGTTTTTCTCCCTTCGAACATTTTTCTTTTGCATTGCATAAAATTTATGCGGCGAGTTGAAGTAGATTTGTTGAGAGATGAAAGATTGAAAAATACTTCTAAAGTGCGTTGATTGTTGATATGGCCATTATCGGGGCTTATGTTTCAATTGCAATTGCGGTTACAGTTCTCGGGTGCGAAGCTTTTCAATTGATTTAACTGAAATTATTTCACTTCAGTTTGTCAACCCAACACATTTTTAAGTTGAATTTTTTTGCTTTTACTTGACAGGCACAACAATAGAGTTTAACTATTGCCAAAAATTTTCCAAAAAATACACTGTACTATAGATTAACAGAGATCAATTATTCGAAAACTAAAAAAATGCCAAATATTAAAAAAAAAATATTGAAAAATTTGTTTTCCTTAACTGCATTATTATATGGAAAAGTGTGTGTGCGAAATGAGATTGAGGCGTAAACGAAATTAAAGTAGTTGAATATATTAATCAATAAACAAATTGATTATTCAAATTTACTGTTTATTTACATGTCGATTGCCCAAGTTTTCCAAGCTGTGTGTGTGTGTGTGTGTGTGTGTGTGTGTATTGCTTGTTTGCCATTAATCGCTTTTGTTGCAGCTGGCAAATTGTTTGTCTGCTTTATTTTAGCAAAATTTATATGCATTTAATGCTCAATCAGAGCGGAAATAAAAACTTTATAATTTTTTTTTTTTAAGCAAACTGGCTGAAAAATCAACTAACAGCGGAAACGGAAAGCGGATGCAGCAAGAAATGGAGGGGAAGGGCAAAGTGTTGACTGTTTTCGTTATTGAGTTATTTTTGTATATTATAAAGCTCCGCATGATTGCAATAATGAAGTGTTTCACTCACTCATATATAAATATATATAAATATATACGTGATGGTGAAGCTATCAAATGTGCCTTTAATTAAACATGAACAACAAAATGTAAACAAATGCAAATAAAATTAACGGAAAAATAAGCAAACTCAGTGTTATTTTACAGTCGCTAATAGAAATTTATGAGGATGATTTATTTTCCAAAATAACAAAATCGATTGATTGAAGGCTTTAGATATGACTTTTTCTTTGTTTGTCTTCTCAATTTTTTGTGCTGAAGAATGTGCTATTTATGTATGTGAAAGTACTGCGGCTCTGGTTGGTAAAGGTTGCTCTTTTTTCTTGTGTTTTGTTTAAAATTGGTAACATTGCTGTCTGCAGTAATTGTTGTTAAAGCAACACAGGCGGCAGAAATTGCAGCAACTGTAATAACAAAATGGCCCCTAGAGATGTTCCTATTGCAACACAGAGAGGGTGAGAGAGAGACAAGAAGAGACAGCGGAAAAGAGAAAGTGGGTGCATGGAACATATTTCCAGCTTGACTTATTTTGACTTTCTTTTGGTGTGTGTGTGTTTTTGATTCCCCTTTTAGCCAAGAGTCATTCAAGTGTTAAGTCCGAACCTCTCACCCTCCCCCAACCTTCACCCAGCCGCCCATCAGCGACGCCCAGTTTATTGTAGTTTGCTTCAGTAAATGGCAAAGTTTATTCAACGCAAAATGTGCAACGAAAATGAGCGGAGTGTGTTTTTGAATGTGTGTGTGAATCTATGTGCGTCTGTGTCTATGTGTGTGTAAACGTGCTCGGTCTAACGTGCCACACTGATTTCCTGTTGCATTTCCGGTCCCAAAATGTATGTGTATGTGTGTTGCCTACTTTGCAGCAACATCATAATATTCAATTGAATTTGGGGCAGCTTTAACGGAAATTTGAAATTAACATGTAAAATAGATTTTAAACTGTTCCATTATAATAAATAGATTTATTGCATTTTATTTAGGTAAAATTTAGTACTGCTCAACAAAAGAGATAACAATTAACTATAATAATACAACTATTTCTATTTCTCGCAATTTATGCATTTAAATGCATTTCAAGTATAATATGAAATTCTATAAATACACATAAATATTCATAATTCAATTATGAGCATATTAAAAAGTTAATTTAAGTAAAACTTATTTGTTATTTGTTAATGATGGACCAGCAAATTCTTTCACTCTTTATATCCTGCAGCACTTAAAAATGTTATAAATTTGTGGAAAAAGGGAAGATTGCATTAACTTTAAGAATATGGATTTTTGTACTCTAAATAATTTTCTTGGTGTAATTTACATACCTATGATTCCTTTTCTTTTTATCCTTAGTTTGGTTTCCCAAAGTTGTATTCTTGGTTTTTGTAGTTAAAAAAAAATTTCCGAAATTCGTATGATATTGTATACGTATCATTGGGTAGTTCTTTGTCGAGCACTCTTAAGTACAACTTTATTTTAAGTAACTTGTGGAATTTACTTTACACATTTCTTGAATAAATGTTCTTAAATGACTTTTTTGTAACATTATAGCATTTTTATAATAAATTTAACAATTGGATCGGAAACGAATAATAAATATGCTGTTGTTTTTAAAGCTTTTGACATTGTGAAGAATATTTACTAGAAATCAATCATAATACTGTATAATAATAATTTAGTATTTTTTAAATTATTTATATCATAAAAGACTATCTCTCTCGCACTCGCTCTCACTCTTTCGTGTTTCATTGTATTTCCATTGTATTGTCCATTGTATTTTTTTTTGAACAATGGGAGGTGTCATGCAAGAAAAAGTGGTAACCCCAGGCTTAGATCCCTTTGTGCATTTTACGCGGAATTACACAACATAAGCAGCTGCTACTGTGTGTCGCTATCGTTTTCCTTGTCTACCAACCTGCGCCTTCTGCCGTCTCCCTTCTCCTACCCCCTTCCTTCACCTTTCACCCTGCTCCCTCCTTGAACACTTCACTCTGCGGCAACTGCCAGGAGGCGACTTGCCTGCTTTGTTGTGCCCACCATTGTGGCCAAAGACAAACACAAAACCTATCCAGTGTTTCTAATTTAGCATCTTTACATCTATATTTTATGATATTTTTAAAGTACGAATGCTAGAAATATTTTAAAATTGCTATTAATCGAAAATCTGGCTACTTAAAATATTAAATTATTTTTTACTATTAAATTTTTCTAAAGCTGTGTGCAAAACTTTCACGTAAAAAGTTAGCCGAATAGCTGGCTAATCCAAAAAAAAATATTTAAAAAAATACATTTTAATACTCTGATATATTACCATTTGCAAAATTTTTAATAATATACAAAGTTTGTTTTTAGAAAAGTTTACCATTTTCGAAGATACTTTCTTTTGCAAATTTAGCCATTCTTTGGATGCTTTCCATGAAAAGCAGCTTACTTTTTCTCTAAAAAGATGACAATACTGAACCAATTGCCTACATTTCTCCGACTGCCGCTTACACCCCCGTACTACCCCCTTTCCCATCCTTAATGTTCCTCTGTTGATTTGAGCTGCACAAAAATCAATATTCAAAAAAATGAGAATAATATAAAGGCAACTAAGAAAATGCATGCACAAAAGTAACTTAAAATAAAGACAAGCCCAACCTATCCCTATCTTCGTCCTGATTTTCATAAGCAAGTGGGAACACATAGATGTTGATTTTTTGGTTATGCTATAAAGTTTGTGGTGCTCACAGTTCGCTTCAGAGTTGAAGATTCCCATTGAACCTAGTTTCAAGTCGTAAAAAGCAATCTTATTGCATGATGAATTTGTCTCAGCTATTTGTGACCAAATTTCATTCTCCTTGGCCTTACCGTTTGGGCTGCACAATTATCAGTGGTATCTTTTTTAGAGCATATTTAAATTTTCGAACAATTTCTCCTAAATATATTCCTAAACGCTGTCAGGGCTCGACATATATCCGATGTTTTTAACCGTTACCATTTAAGGAAGAATTACAATTTAAGCTACTAAACAAAATAAAAATATCATTGTGAAGCAGTATTTATCTATCTGTAAGAGTGCTGTGGTTCTTAGATAGGGTATCTGCCTGACGATCCTTTCCGAACTAGTTAATTATATCTCGCTTAACTGGGCTGGTCCTTATACAATGATATGCATATATCATATACGGCGTTTTGCCGTACACGTATGTGAGTAGTCTAAGCCACATAGTCTTATATATTTTTGATATGCTTCAGACATTACCTGCAACGTCTCAACAACAATGAGATATATTGTTCAGTCAACTACACAAAGGAGCGAAATTGATTGAGGAGCAAGAGAAAGAGCGTGGGAGCATTTTTGGTGCATAAGCAGCAAGTGAATTGAGTGTTCCCTTCATCCCTTATTCCTTAACCTCCAGTTTCATCCAACAACTTTTGGTGAACTATTTATTGTTTATATGTGTGTGTGTGTGTGTGAGTTTTCTTGTTAATGCATTGCAGTGGCTTGGCCAGGACTTGCAATCAGCATTTGCATCCAGAATCTCCACATCCTACCCTTACTCAAACATTATTCTCAGTCACAGCCTCTGTTTAAGCCTTGACTTTTCGTTGCTTATACACAGGAAAAAAAAAATAATTTTACGGAACGGTGTCAAAATTGG
Organism: Drosophila innubila; assembly: GCF_004354385.1. Classification (NCBI taxonomy): domain Eukaryota; kingdom Metazoa; phylum Arthropoda; class Insecta; order Diptera; family Drosophilidae; genus Drosophila; species Drosophila innubila. Next base: position 229,612 of record NW_022995376.1, read on the forward strand.
GATCATCTCGGAGGTTTTATTTTACTCTTGATAGAATTTATCTCTTATGCCCGTGTTTTTTTCGGTGTAGTTTGTTGGTAGTGAATGGAAGCTGCAAATCATGCCAATTGCCGTTAGCCAACTCGAAAAGCGCTTTTTTATTGTTGGATCGTGGCACTTGGCTGATATATAGATGTTTGTATATATATGTACGAGTACAAAATGAATATTAATAATGCAAGCTGGTTGCTTGTGCTTGTTTGCATGGCCTACATGGCGTATGCATAACATATTCATTAGGCAGCAATCGTTTGTCAATTTGCCGCTCATATAAATCCAAATGGCCGAGAGACAAGTCGACGAGAAGTCGCCTTAAACCCAATTAACCCATTAGAGGGACTCGATTTTTTAATTTTAAAGAACGCATGCACTCATTAAGAACAAGAAGAAGGAGACTTTTCCTTCCACTCCACACATTTAATTTTAATACTAGCGAGCGCTAAGAAAGCTGCCTCAGACTAAGGAGGAGGAAGAAGGAGAATGGAGGAATGAAGAAAGTAATAACTGCGCATTCCCATTATTTATGTTTATGTCCGCACTACATCATCTTCAAATGTCCAGGACTCGCACCCTGTGGGCCATAAAAAACAAGTGCCGGCGGACAAGTTGTAGTTGTAGTTGCAGTTGTAGCTTCAGTCTAGATTGTAGTTTTGGTAAAGCTTAGAGCCGTTTGGTGGTCGGTTAGTTGGTTGGTTCGTTGGGTTGGCTGGTTAGATGGCAGCGTTTAACTGCCGCATTTGGAGTGCAGTTGAACTAATTTCCGATGCCAGACGATGTGTTGGAGGATGCACAACAGTGCTGATTCCAACTCTCTACTCTCTGCCTCTTCTCTTCTCTAGTGAGAACATCTTCTACTCATACTTCTTTTCTGGTCTACTGCAATGTGCGCATTTCTTTGACAATCGCATTTGTCTAATTTGACATAAATTTTTTATGCTCGGCTGCAGAATGCCGTGAGCCAACTTCTTAACTTAGCTCGCAGATGAGTACAAATCCATTAACAGTTCAAGTTATGCATGCATCAGAAAAACAAGCCGAAAAAGTTATAGTGGAGACGCCAAGTATAGCATAGTTGCATACTTTTAGGCGCTTAAATCTTTCTTAGCAGCTGTTAATCACTCAATTTGCTGAAGTTTTTTTATTTTTAAGGTTGTAAGATGCAGTGATGTAGCCAAAGTTTTTTTCAACACGTGGACTTCAACATATGAAGGAAAAAGCAGGAGTCAAAAAATATGCTGAGTCAAGTTTACTTAAGAACAGCAAAAGTCAGCCAGGTTGTCAAATTTATTTTAAATTATTCAATTTATATAAAAATGTTCACAAGAAATCCTTAGTTTATTTTTCGAATTTCATACTTCTTGCGATAATACTGCATGCACGCAAAGTTTTCTATATTCAAATATAGATTAAACGAGAGTACAAATTGGAAGTGGGGAGTAAAGAATATGAGAAGAAGCAGACGTACGTAAATTGGAGTAAAATAAGTAATAGTGAGTAATAGTGAAGTGTAACATTAACAAGTCTTTGACTTTGAACGTTTGCTTTTTATTTTATTTTTTACTATTTTTATTGTTGTAAAATTGACAGCACAAACGATGGTAGCAAACCTTTTTATTATAAATTGAAAACAAAAAAGAAATATGTATAACAAATTATTACAGGTATTTCAAATTACTTCACTTTTAGCTCTTGTAAACTAACGACCCTGTATTTGGGGCCAATGTCTGGGGCATTACATGTGCGTCGCATTAAAGGGCATCGAATCGATCATATGAAAAGATAAAGAAGGAAAAAAAGAAAAAAGACACCATTAGTCGGTTGTGTTGTTATAGCTAATGCAATTTTGTTTCTTTTTTCTTAGTGCTAACATTGGGAGAGCTCAGATTTGTTCACGCTTTTGCTCTTTAATCTTACAAGTCACGCACTGAATTTGGAATTTGCATGCAACGACCGCTAGATGGCACCAGCAACGGCACGTGTCAAGCGCACTTGAAGTAGCAGCGTTCAATATTTGAATTCCCCCTCGGATTTTCAGACTAATGCAATAATTTTGCATATAAAAATTTCTCAAGTTAATTTTTTGGATGACACTTTAAATAATGTATTCATTCCCATTCATAGCTTAGATTAATTGCATTTTTTTTTAATATAGAGCTGTTGTTTATTTAAACTTTCGTACGTACTATACAAGTTAAGTACTTTTTTGCTTATTACTTCTCTTAACACCTCCAATAAAATAGTGTCAAATAATTGATCACAAAAATAAACTGTCTGCCACTCATATCGATAACATTTACTCGACTATCTGAAACATATATATACAGATATGCATACAGGGAGAAAGATATGTAGATTCATTGCATAAAGCCCCGAACAACTTTTTCATGCTCCATTGTGTTATAAATATTCATAAAAGCGCGCCATTTTTTTCCATTGCTCTTTTTGTGGGTTGCCCGTTCACAACTAAAGCCTTGATTTCTTGCATTTCACTTTGTTGCTGTACTATGTTCTTGCCAAATACCTAACCAATACGCCACGCCCTCCCCCGCACGCCTTCTGCAAAACAGGGCACCGCAAACTATGCTTCTAATGCCGCGCTGGCATAAATTTAAAGCAGCAGCTGCGGTTTTTCACTGCCAACGGCGTAGTCAGCTTAGTGCGAAAAGGGGCTCAAAATAAGGTGTTAAGCAACTCGATAAATCGATGTATGGACTTTTGTAGAATCTATACATAGATATATATTCATATTTCTTGATTAAAGCCCAACTGATTGCTGTAACTTCACTATGTTTTATAATAATATGCCCCTGCTCGCTTTACTTGCCGTTTGCAATTTCAATTCCGCAAAATGCCGTCATATTGCACGATACATTTGTTTCAGATATGTTGTGCCAAAATTTTAGCCTCCTACATAGGTCTTACCTTTTGAGCTGCACAAATATCAGTCAGCCAGTCAGGACAAACAGTTGTATATAAAGCTGTAATATCTTTAAAAAATCAGTATCGATTTTTAAATTAGAAAGTATGAATTTAAATTAAAAATTAAAATAAATTATAGATTATTTAAATTAAAAACAATGAGTTAACTATAAAAAGTTAAAAATCTGTGAATTTTGCAAGGATTGGGGGAAACAAAGAAAAGCATAAAATTAGATCAGAGTTTTTTTTGAAGGTGGAGGGGTCACAGACTGCAAACGTCCCCTGTCTACACGCTTTTTCACTGCTCCCACAGCTCGCTCGATATTTGCACGTTGTAAGTGGGGGGAGCGTTGGGTGAGTGGAGCAGAGAGAAGGGGTGAGGGACCCGGCTTTAAACCAAAGCATTTTATGCTGCTAATTGATTTTTCATACTCGCCTTTTTTTTTCAGAGTTCTCTGCGCATTTGTTTGGCGTTCAATTAGAGGAAATTTGCATTTTATGTAAAAACACTGTTTGGCATGAATGACCTACCATATCAATATATGTTACACTCTCACACATCATCATATTCTTCACATTTTGATCATAACTTCATTACACTATTCAGTTACGATACTTCAGTTTTTATTCGCTAATATAATTTTCACTGCTCGAGTGTTAAATACACAATGAGGTAAAACAAATTATTTATCTACAAGTGTGAATCTTTTTTTTATTACATCACTTAACATTGATCTTTGAAATCAATCGACTATACGTTTGTTTAATAGCTGGCATCATACTGACAAATAAACTCATAACACTGAGAATATGCTACTTACTATACAAGGCAAATGCATAAACCCAGTTTTTCAATGTGATGAGCTGTTGTAAATTGCAAATAAATAATAAAGATTATAAATGCACCCAGAAAAATTAAATTTGATAATAGTCAATCTAAAGCGTGTGCACGTTAGTTACAAATTAAATAAAACTATACCTTTGAAATTCTTTGAACAATAATATTTTAAAAAATATTTCGCTAAGAAGCATTTACAAAATATATAAATACACTAAACAAATTCTTATTTTTAATGAAAAAAAAATTAAATATAATTTAATAAAATTATAATATTAGATTAAGGTCGGAACAAAGCACAAATTTTATTTTTCAAATTAATTATTTTTAGATGCAGAATCAATTTTGAGACCAAATAGATATTAAAATGATATTCCTTATCAAAATCGGTTTAGTTTTGACAAAGTTATGAGAATTTGAAATCTGGTAAATCATGGGACTGACAACTTTTCAAGTCAAATTTTTTGTTAGTTTTGGATGATTTTTTACAGAAAAATGAAACCAATCAGAATCCAATTTAATGTGGCGTTTTATACATATTTTGGTAAATCATGGGACTGACAACTTTTCAAGTCAAATTTCTTGTTAGATTTGGATGATTTGTTACAGAAAAATGAAACCCTTAGCAAGGGCGTAGGCAGGGGGGTTGCCACCAGTTGCCCAAATTTTTTTAGACAATTGAAAGCAATGGTTTCTTTTTTTCAGAAACACCAACAATTGCTTTTCGGTTGCTTTATCGCATTTATAAATTTGTAGAACACACCTGATAGGCATTTTTATTTTATTTAAAAATCAATTTTATTTTATTCAATAATTTTGAGGCATAGTATATTGCTTTTCTGCATGCCTGAATGCTCTTTTAAGATTATGTATGGTGAGTGCGCACATAAAACTACTCTCCGAAAATGTCTTAACTTATATAGTTTTGCAAAAAATTCACGACTAGTAATAACTTATGATAGTTGAAATTTGACGACTTCAGTGACTTCGGAAATACATATTGTATATGAAAAATATGAAATCACTGACATTTTGTAAACTCCGAAATTTTCAAATTCTTAAAACCATTTCTTTCAAAAATCTCTAGAGATTTTTGGATATATAATGAAAAAATTGTTTTTAACATGCATTTTTTGCTAAGTGTATTTACAGATTTTATACTTATATCTGTAAGGTGTTTTTAAATTGAAAAATTCTTGAATTATTTTGAAACTATAAACGTGATACAAACATAATAGAGATAAAATAAAACAAAATGTCCCATTAATTTGTAAATTGTTTTTTTTAGCCACAGTCAATTGCTGCAATCGCTGCCATCAGATGTAAAATTGTAACGCCTATTTCGTTTAACTCGTCTGGCCTAGACTTGATAATGATAATGAACTGTTCCCTTGTATAGTTATTTATATATATTTAATAGCAAACATTATGGAGGCTGGCAGCCTCATAAAACTTGATGAACCACGGATATGGCTAAATGCATTAAGCATGAGCTTGACCACAGAAATGGCCACTGGCAAGAGTAGGAGCAATAAGGGGCAATAGCAGTTGCTAACAAGTTTCAAGGTCAAGAGGCAGCAGCCTAAAATTAATATTGAAACTGCATTGAATTGCAAACTGCAAAACCGGTTACAGATCGGTTGACACTGAGACTGAGACAGAGACTGAGATGAAGCTGCGGTCGCAGCAGTTGCTTATTCTTCTTCTTCTTAGGTTTGGCTATGTTTGTAATTTCGTAATACAGCACAAAGAAAGCAATTCAAGTCTGACATTGAATTGTAAATGTACGCGATAACATGAAACAACAAATAAACGAAGACCAAAACCAGATGATGTAAATAAATGCAAGTCGCATTCAGACAACTTACAATAAATGTGGAATTTGTATGTGTTAAAGTTAAAAATAAAACAACAAGACTAACAAACACACACACAGATAATGTATACGACGCGTACGCTGCGTCTGCCAATGTCCATATCAATGGTCAGTTTGGTACACTCAGAAAAATGGTACCTCATACGAATTCCGAATATTTTGTATGGATTTAAAGAATTGAAAATACTAACTAACAATAACATTTTAGGAAACTAAAATATGAAAATCATAAATTGTGAAATTCAGCTAAAAAAAATATTCAGATTACAAAAACTAGGACGAAAATAATTTGACGACTAAAATTAGGAAACGCCAAAGTTAGGAAGGTTATAAGGGAATTGTATTTTTTTGTGAGTGTAGCTGTTGCTGCTGCTTCTTCTACCTCCGCTTCCGCTGCTGCTGTAAAAAAGACTTCGGCATTTTTTTTTCACTTTGTTGTCGCCGTTTAATGCTTTTATTTTGGACTTTTATTTTTATTTTATTTTATTTTGCCGCATTACGTCAGTTTCACTGTACTTTGGGGCTCAAGACCCTCTTTGTAGTACTTATATTTTAATTTTGTTGTTGCTCCTGTTTCGGCTGCTGTTGTTGTTGCTGCTTAATTTAGTTGTTTGTTGTTGTCTGTACTTGTTATTTGTTGTTGTTGGTTAAAATAGGCAAAGTGCAATAAAAATACTCGTACCTAAATTTATGGCCACATGCAAGAGAGTCTCTTTTTGGTATGATTTATCTCGTATTCGGGTTTGTGTGCCTCGCATAATTTATTTGTGTTTATATAGCCAAACTGGGTTTTTAGTTCAAGTTCATCAGCCGATTCCTGATATCTTCTGTGCAAATTACTTGTGTAAAGTTGTTAAGCAAGACGTCCCAAAACCAAAGTAGATAATGGATTTATCTGACAAGTTTCAGTAGGCTTATCATTTAATCTCAAGAAAGTCTCACACTGGCCTTGTGTAAAAAGTCATGCCAGTATACCAGATTTCAAACTTTTATTAAAAAATAATATGCAAGTTTCGTAACTGAACAACATTTAGAAGAAGAATCAATTTTGTTGTCAAAACATTATTAAAATTAAGAGATTTCCCCACGACAATCAGTTGAGTTTTGACAGAATTATGGGAGTTTTAAGTTTTCGAAAACTATCAGAACTGTCCGATATAATTAAACCTTAGTTTATAAAATGTTTAAATGTCAGGCTTACACTCCTAGTTTCCAATTAAGTATGAAACAACTTTTTAAACTTGATTTGTCATGAGTAGTTTTATGGGAATTATTTTTTTCTTATGAGGGTATTAACAAATCTTAACTCTTCACGCTCCTTAACTATAATTTAATGCTCCAACTGCAGCGCCGATTCGACTGTAGTCTTTCTCAACCTGATTTTGCAGTTCAATAACTTGATAACCTCATCATAGATCTGAATAAGTTCGAATTGCAGAAAGTATCTGCCATCGTCAATGCGCAATGGAACTTGAGTGACATCAACAAATCCTTTGTCCACGTAGTAGAAACCCGGTGTCAGTGGGCAGGATATTAAAAATGTTGATGGCATCAGGGATTCGCCAGGAAAATCATCTAATGTCATATTGCGCAGGGACTCGAGTGTCTTGCAGAAATCTAAATTCTTCATTTTCAGCATTTCAACACTGTTTTTACCCCCCGGCGAATTGTCCAGCTTTCGAGCAAAGATGTGCATAAGCAATTTGCCGGGAAAATGCTCCTTGACAGTCATATTATAATTAAAAATCTCCATATTTTCCACGCTGTAACTGACAATTATGTCATTGGGTACAAAAGATTTGGAGTAGAACTCATCAAATTGAAGGTTGAGCTAAGGTGTTTAAATAGGATCAGAAAAATAGTTAAACATAAATAGTTAAACTTACGCCCAGGACTACAGATGTTGTCCAGACTGATACCAATAGTAATTGATATTTAATCATTGTAAAACTGCGACTTATGGCTTTGAATTTGTGATTGAAAATGAATGGTTTTAGATTTAATGAAGTCACACCACGTCGCCTGACTTAATGGATTTTTGTATGCAAACTGTTTTTTGTTTCTACTGATTGCTCCCTAGATTCTTATCATCTTATTTGTTGTACAGCTTGGCTTTTAACAGTCGAATGATTAGTTTCATGATGATATTGATGATATTTTTTTGTATTTAGGTAAAGGTCATGAATGCTTAAGCCCACCTATATCTTATATAGACTTTACCTAAAGCATTTTTAGTGTCATAACAGAATTTTGAAAAAGACACATACAAAACAGGTTTTGTCGTGACAGTGTGGGAATCGAACCCAGTTATTTTCAAACTGAGTTTCACCACTATTTATTGCCAAAAGTTCACGGAGGGTATTACACATATTTATATCAAATTTACTGTCACTTAACCCAATTTTTACATTCTTCAAATTGTCAACTTGTTCAAATAAAACTATATAAATACCTATACGAGAAGAGAGACAGTTAAATAACGACAAAGTAAATTGCAATCCCAAGTTAACAAATCACAGATGAGAGATGAGAAGAGAGCCACGCCCTTTTTTGGGCATTATAATTTACGAGCTAATTGACTTGTTACGGGTTACGGTTTAACAGTGACTGACTGACTCGTAGACAAACCGACGACAGATGAATAGATTAAAATATATTCATGTCATTAGTTGTCTAATCATTCAAAGAGTTTGAATTAAACAACAACAATAAGACCGCTTCGTATTGTAACTCGATGCTCTAATAAAGCTGCATTTGCATAAATTTTTGGACTTTTACAGTGCTTTGTTTTTGTTTTTATTTTAAATTTTATTTTATTTTATTTTTAACGAATCTGCACAAAAAAATATATTTTTATATTTAATAATATAATCTAAAATGATTAGATTTGAATTATGAATGTGTATCAAATACGCTGGGAGACACTGTAAATAATTTTTAATATAGCTATCATTCAAATATGCTTACTCATGCTGTGGTATGTTTATTCAATAATCTAATTTATATAGACCTACTACAAAAATCTGCATTTACTTCCGCTCTTTCAAGTGCACTGCATTTGTCAACGCCTTTTATGCAAATCAAAAACGACTTTAACTATAGAATGGAATGTATTAAAACAAATATTAAGTCAAATGTTGACCTCTATCTTAAAATTGGTGTTGCTGTGGTATGTTTATTCAATAATCTAGTTTATATAGACCTACTACAAAAATCTGCATTTAGTTCCGCTCTTTTAAGTGCACTGCATTTGACAACGCCTTTTATGCAAATCAAAAACGACTTTAACTATGGAATGGAATGGATCGAAACAAATATTAAGTCAAATGTTGACCTCTATCTTAAAGTTGGTGTTTTTTTTGGATTACCAATTAAATATTGATTTAATGATTGAATCTTTTAGCATGATGGCTATTATAAGTGCTAAATATTTATTGTGCTGTAGTTTTCAATCAGATTCATTTTAAGTAGTGTGAGTCATTTGAAATCTTTTAAATCTGGCTTGAATAAATATTAAATGCGCTTTATTTGTGCTCAGAGAAGTGTCTTAGGCTAATAGATATTTAATGAAGTTTTCAGTATATTTATTCTATTTTACTAATAACTTCCGTATGTCATAAATTGTTTTAAAATTGACAATATACGTTATATATTCGTTGTCATAACCTTCACATATTACGTGTATGTACATTGTACAACTCTTAAATGAATAATACTTGTTAAGCAAAGTATAAGTAGAGCGCCTGACTATGACATACGCTATAATCGGGTCGAAGATGCCCTCATTTCATTAGCAGCACATTTGTCAATGCTATTGAAATGTGATTTTATTATCTTACATTTTTTAACGATAATGAAAATGTAATGATATTAATTTGAGACACAACACTGCTTGAAAATACAAGTTTTGACTGCATAACATTTTTCATTACTTTGGCACTACTTTATTAAACGCTTTTAAAGCCGTTTTAAAGTTACAGGGTATTGTAATAGTTTGATCATAGGCTCAAAGTCTTCAGTAGCACAGACTCTTGTCTTGCCTTTGACTTAAGCAATGCAAACAATTACAGGTGCAGACTAAGATTTCTTTTTATATATGCTTTATTTGTTAAGCAGCTTGGTAGTTACCCAGCTGCCCAACAGGGCCAAAACACTGTAATGTCCACGTTCAAGTCGTTTGCAATTTTTGACAAGTTTTTTCTTATTTTTCTTTTTGGCTTTTGGTTTTTGGTTTGGCTTTTTGTTGACCAGACTCGTTTATTAATGCGCCTTTGTTGATGTATCGCTGTTTCTGGCTACTTGGCCAAGACAGTTAAGCCATATGCAGTTTACAGTTTACATATGACATTATCATTGATTGACTTGGCCAACTCTGGAATATAAAAGCCACCAGCATTTTGGCCACAAGGTGCAGTCAATTTTTGAACTAAACTCAACAACATACAAGAGTCGCCTTCGCATAAAATATAAAAAACAAATATGAAGTACATTGTATTGGTGAGTTTGCTGTCCTTAAAGGATCCTTCCGAGGTTCAACTTGCTGTCGTCTTACAGGCCCTTTTCCTCTGTCTGCTGGCTGTGGCTCTGGTCAACGCGGTGCCCGTCGATGAGACTCTCCAGGGTGACAACTTCTTTGGACAGTCGGATGTGCACAATCCCCACGATCCTCAGGCCATCTTCAAGCTGAAGAAGCTTAAAAAACTACTGCTCGGTTAAGGTCACAGGGCATCCTCATCAATTATGTTGACTCTAGTTATCACACACACACACATACATAGACGCACAACAAACTGGGAATGTCACCCCGCTCTTTGCTATCGCCTAGGCATTGCGCTGCATTTAACCCCTAACTTTAAGATAAATACAATTCAATGAAACTTACAGCATTTAAATAAATTTAACTCTCTACAAGAAGACAAGGACTATCATAAACAGAGAAGTAAAACGAAACTAAAATTGGTTTCTGTCCTTTTGGTTCCAGTATATTGATCAATTTTAAAGTGTTTAAATTGAAATGCAGAATAAATTAAGTCCAGTTTGACAAAGTTATGACAGTTCAAAGTTGCTCAAGCCTCTGACCAAGCTACTTTACAAGTCCAAATTTTTCTTAATTTTGACATGATTTTTTACAAAAAAATGAAAGGTCTCAGAATCAAATTTAAAGTGTTCTTTTATACTAATTACGATAAAAGGAGTTGATTAAAAGTGAAAACTTGATATTTAAAATTTTGAGTTTTCGAAAATTCAAAGGGGGGACCCTTGCCATCAAAATCGAGTCTTGGTCGAAAATAATTAAGTTTTCTAAATAAATAAAAATTAAATACAAAAGGAATATAGAGGCCAAGCCATGATAAAAATGACATTCCGCTTGAAAATCGGATGAGTTTTGTTGAAGTTATGACAGTTCAAAGTTGCTCAAGCCTCTGACCTAGCAACTTTACAAGTCCAAATTTTCCTTAATTTTGACATGATTTTTTACAAAAAAATGAAAGGTCTCAGAATCAAATTTAAAGTGTTCTTTTATACTAATTACGGTAAAAGGAGTTGATTAAAAGTGAAAACTTGATATTTAAAATTTTGAATTTTCGAAATTTCAAAGGGGGGACTCTTACCATCAAAATCGAGTCTTGGTCGAAAATAACAAAATTTTTTAAATGAACAAAATTTGAATGCAGAATAAATTTAAAGGTCAAACCATGATCAAAATGACATTCCGCTTGAAAATCGGTCCAGTTTAGACAAAGTTATGACAGTTCGAAGTTGCTCAAGCCTCTGACCTAGCAACTTTACAAGTCCAAATTTTTCTTAATTTTGACATGATTTTTTACAAAAAAATGAAAGGTCTCAGAATCAAATTTAAAGTGTTCTTTTATACTAATTACGGTAAAAGGAGTTGATTAAAAGTGAAAACTTGATATTTTAAATTTTCGAAATTTCAAAGGGGGGTCCCTTACCATCAAAATCGAGTCTTGGTCGAAAATAATTAAGTTTTCTAAATAAATAAAATTTAAATACAAAATGAATTAAGAGGCCAAACCAAGATCAAAATGTCATTCCGCTTAAAAATCGGTTGGGTTTTAACAAAGTTATGACAGTTCAAAGTTGTTCAAGCCTCTGACCAAGCAACTTTACAAGTCCAAATTTTTCTTAATTTTGACATGATTTTTTACAGAAAAATGAAATCAAATCAAAATCAAATTTTAATTGTTGTTTTATACTTATTTCGATATACTGAGTTGATTATAAGTAAAAACTTGTCAACAGTTAAGTTCACTTTGACTTAAAAAAAATGTCAAATCCTGTTTTATCCTAAGTAAAACCAACATGATCAATAAATTTTAACACAAAGAATAAATAGTTGTTTATCATAATTTTTTTTAATAGTTATCTGCCTTAAATACTAGACACAAGGTATACTAAATATTTTGTTAATAGAAATGTAGATAGGCTCGTGAATTAACCCAGGAAGAGGAGTTTCTTTAAGAGCTTCAGCTTGAGCAGGAAGGACTGATCATCGGTTGGGTTGACGGGTTCGCTGCCAGGACCCTCAATGCCCTCTGGTATGGCCTCCTCCAAAGGAACAGCACTGGTTGCCATAAAGCAGACGGCAAGGCAAACGAACACGGTCTAAAAATGATGAGAAATAGACCAAAATAATCCACAATTAGTCAGATGTTATCCATAAAAGCTGCAGTTTTTTGAGACGCACCAAAAGTAAGAATTTCATAGTGTTATTGTTGGCACCTCCTTGACTGAGCACTGAGAGAGTTATGATTGACGATCCCTTGTTTCGCGTTTCGAGTTGACAGACTTCAGCACACTGAGCATAAGCCCCGTCCATCCATCTATTTATATCAATGTTCCGAGCCGCATCGAGTTTCGAGCTCGTCTTTCATAGAAATTAAAACAACACATTGCCATAATGTAGGCTGTTAAATTTCGTGTATCTGTGTATCTTTGAATCTCGAACCAACAACAATAAATTTGTTTGGACTAATTGTGATTTTAGTGTACCACGTAAGGCGTTTAAAGGTATGGCAAAATCAAGAATAATGTATAGGAAACCCAAGCTTTGGTATTTTGTTGTAGCCGCTATTGTTATTATTGCCGTCATTGTTGGCCAGCTAAATTTTTGTTTTGTTGATTGACATCTCGCTGTGGTTTTTTCGTTATGTTACTTATGAGTTCTGTTTAACTTGGCCATTAGCGGCCTAAACCCGCTCTCAACTCATATTTATAGCAGTTTTTATAGTCGCTTGACCTCAGTTCTGAGTTTGATTTGTTTGATTAACAGGCTGCTTTTTAAAAATATTATCACCTATACTAATTACCTGAATTGGCCTTTACCAATATGGCAAACATTTATCACTATAACTTGTCATAGAATATAAGACCAAAAGATGTGCTACATATTTGTCATTGGCAAATATTCCACATGTAAATTCCCAGCTTCAAGGTCCCCGACACCTAGTGCTAATTGTTGGCTCTGCAAACTCTTTTTTTTTTTTGCAATGTCATTAGACAAATGCCAAGGCAACAAAACCTTAAATTCAAATTTATCCGCCACCGTATTTTTAGTACACTATACAGCCCTGCCACCCCGTTTTTGTCACGACTTGAAATTTGGCGCTTACTTATTACGAAACTGGGCAGCACTAAAAAACCAAAACGATCTGGCAATGATCTGGTTCAGATGGGAATGTCGGCACAGCTTGTACCGTACAAGTTGTACAAGCTGCCAGATTGGGAAACTTTGCAGGGTGGCAGCCTTTGCACCGGGTGGCAATGCTGACGACAGAACGCCAAAATTGCGTGATTGTTGTAAATTTTATTTTTGCTCAGTTTTATTAATTTAAAATTGTATTGTTAAAACATTTGCACAGTGTTTGTGTTTCAATTGATTGTTGTTATTTTATTGCTTCTTTTTGCCCGTTGGCAAAACTTTAAGCACTTTAAAAAGAGTATAAAACCGCGATAACATTTTCGCGCCCATTTCGGATTCCCAACCCTTGCAGTTTGTATTTTTAATTGCTCGAATGGTTTTTGTGGCATTAAGCCTAGATGGCAAAAGAGCATCAGCAGTGCAGTTAGAAGAGGATGTAATATATCGCATTGGGCGCAGGTTGGGACTGGAGTTTCATAGTGACAAAGAGGTGAGAAGTGTTGTACCAAATGTATATTTACTCTTTAATCAACAAAAGTTGCCTTATTATTGTAAACCCTTTCAGTCCATTGAGCTCGCACATGCAACTATAACACATATAGCTGGACAAATAGTGCGAGTGTCGGCAGTGGCCGGCAAAGTGTATGTGAATGGCCAAGAAGTGGAAGTAAAGAGTATCAGCAATTCTGATATCGTCAATGGTATTGTGCGTTTGCGCTTCGGTGATTTAAATGCCAACTTGTACTTTAATGATGGCAATGAATCGGTAAGGATCAATCATATACAAACGTGTGCGAAAGTTTAAGAACAGTTTAAGCGATCAAATTCAGTTTTTAAATATTTTTTTCTTATTATTTCGCACACGTTTGTAAATATACCATAATTAAAATAGTAATCATTTCCCTTTTTAGGCTCATGATAGTAGTGGCTACGTTGAAGGGACTAAAGATAAGTCAGCCAATACAACCGGTAATAGTTTAATCATTCCAGAATCAACGCCGCCATCGGCAGACACAACTCGGGATGAGGATAGCTTCAATATACCGGAAACACAAGCCTTTTCCTTTACTAAACCTTCAAGATGTCTCAATGACTCCAAGATCTCTTGTGGCGATGATTTTGTAATACCGGAAACACAAGCTATTCCCTTTACCCGTCCTTCAAGAGGTCATGATGATTTTCTTATACCGGAAACACAAGAAGTTCTGACACAAAGCAATCAACCGGTTACAGCTCCTCCAGTTCAAGATCAAGATCTGGATATTGTCAGTGACGATGATGCATCCGAGCTGGGCACTCAAATCCGGATTTGCACACAAGAGTTTAATGAATTCAATGAAGATGCTATTGATGATTTTGATTCGTCCCTTTTGCTTGGCGATGATAATGTTAGTTCAGCATTGTTCGGCAGAGTTAGTTCCAAGAAAACTCCTGGTAATTACGTTTTTAATACACAGCTGGGAATAGTGATCAAAAATTGAACATTGTTGAATCTTTAATTTTACTTCATTAGTTAAGTATTTTAGAAAATACTAAATCTCTTACACTTTATCTTCATTATTTTTTAAATCTATTAAAAATAGTTAATTTTTCGACTAATCATTGGAAATAGTTGAAAACTCCTGCTTTCACTACAGCTTAATATTGCTTGACAGTGTGTTCGTCTTATTTATATTTATATTTTAGTTGTGATTGTTACCGGAAGATTTTTTTATAGTTAAAAAGTGCTGATTAAAAATTTTAATCCCTACTCCCAGCTATCTTTCTAATTTAATGCCATACTAGCATTAAATAAATAAAATTTATTTTTTTTTTAGATATTTTAAACTGTGCGAAAGCCATCGAAGTATTCTCTCGTAGCGATCTTTGTTTAACACCAGACTTGTCCGCAGCAGGAAATAAGTCGAATGAACCTGATGATGTACCCTGCACACCCGATATATTCGATTATCCACAAGCTGATGCCAATGAAGATAGTGGTTCAGGAGCAGCTGAATTAACAAACGTGAATGTGGATGCCCATTCTAGCTCAACTCTTCAACCTTTTGTGGCCAGCATTGAAACGCCGGAGGCAACACCAGCCGATCCGATAAATCACTTGGAAGATGACATTGCAACACAGGCGTTTCCAGGACGAAAGTCAAATGAAACAGCACAGGATTTTATTGCGACGCAGGCATTTGAAAGAGTGCATTTGCGGGTTTCGTGTAACTCAAGTAAAGATGAAGACAATGAGGATCAGGACTTTATTGAAACTCAGGCATTTTCCACAAGAAAATCAAATAAAGATAAAGAAAATGAGGATTTCATTGAAACTCAGGCATTCCCCAAAAGAAAATCATTTCAGTCGCCACAATTAGAGTCCATCATGAGTAAAGAACAAGATAATGAAGACTTTCTTGAAACCCAGGCATTCCCCGGAAAAAACATATTTCGGACACCACAATTAAAATCAAATTCAATTAAAAATCCGAAGGACTTTACTCAAACCCATGCGTTTCCCACAAGCAAATCGAATAAATATGAGGAAAATCAGGATTTTATAAACACCGAGGCATTTCCTACAAGGAATTCAAGTAAAGATGAGTCAAATCAGGACTTAATTGAAACTCAGGTATTTCCCACAAGAAATTTAATGAAAGATGTAATAAATCAGGACTTTATTGAAACCCAGGCATTCCCCGGAAGAAACACATTTCAGACACCAAAATTAAAATCAAATTTATGTAAAAATCCTGAGGACTTTATTGAAAACCATGCATTTCCAGCAAGGAAATCAGATAAAGATATGGAAAATCAGGACTTTATTGCTACACAGTCATTTACTCGTCATCCTCAAACATCTAAAACAATCCCGAATAATACAGTTGCCAACAATTTAAACAATACTGATGACTTTAAAGAAACCCAATTGTTTGTTAGTCATAAAAACAGAGGTAATATTGAGGTAAATAATATATTATAAATTTTTTTAATTTAATATTTAACTTCTTTTTAGACCAAAGTGAATGCAGTCGGCTTGAAATATCCGATTCCATAAGTATCTGTGACAATTTAGATGAGGAACTCAAGCAATTGATTGCACTTTCCTCATTGCCAAGTTCCCCATCCGATGTTGAGGACCATGATAGGATAATAAATTCAACTGTTATCACAGAAAAAACACATAAGAAACGGGTATGATTTAATTGTAATTTTTGTTGTATTTATTAACTACAACTTTGCATTTTTTGCAGCTGTGTCAAATGCAGGAATTAGTTACAGAATTTAACAGGCAGGAAACATGTGCAAAATTGGAAAGAAATCGGTTTGGACCTCATTTAGAATTGACGGAGGCATCGCGTAAGTTAGGAACCTATCACATTTGTATTTATTTCTAAAACCATTGCTCGTTAGCCCGCAAAATCAAACGCACACGGAAACTTTCAGCACCGGCAACTCCTGCTGATTTCAAAGCACCATCGAAAGCTACAAGAATTCACCAAAAGAGATCAATAGTGCTAAATGAAGAGCAAATAACGCGTAAGTTGCACCTATTAATGTTATCATACAATTGAAAATAAAGAAGAAACTCAATGTCTTGCAGCTGCCAAGAAAATGTGTTCTGAAATATCGAAAGTGGACGAATCTGTCAATAAAGAGGAAAAGCAGACTCGAGCTCAAACAACACAGAAAGCGGAGAAGAGAGTTAAAATCCTAAAACCTACAAAGCAAACTTCGAGTCAAGACGACAATAAACCAACGACTATAAATAATAAAGCAGCCAACTCCGTAGAACGGCAACCAGTGACCAGCAGACGAACCAGAAAAGGTACTCAGAAAATTGATGTTGACAGAGATATAAATTCAGAAGACTGCTCTTCAGCTAAAAAAATCGATAATGCTTTAGTCACAGAGGATGATGATAAAACAAGCATCTCAGTAGAACAAAAGTCCGTGAACCAAAGACGAACTAGACAAAATACTCAGAAAGTGAATGTTGACAGCTTTATTAGTATAGAAGAAGACTCTTCCGTTCAAAATATCGGTAAAGCTATAGTTCCAGTCAGTGAAAAGGATTCCAGCAAAACGGAAGGTTGTATTAAATGAACTAAACAGCTACAGCTGATTGTAATAGTTAAATTATTCTTTATTTGCAGTACCAGAGAGCTCAAAATTGGTGAAAAATGTTGGTAAATCCAAGGCTAAAGCGAATGTTTCTATAGCCAAAACATCAGAAGAATCATCTGCCACGCCCATTGATGAAGAGCCAACGTCTATTGTTAAAAAAACAATGAGTAAGTACTCGAGTTCTCATAAGAATATGAGGGATCTATTTAAATAGGTTCCCTATACGAATGTTGAAATATACAACTCAGAACACGAACTTTGGGGACAATTTGAAAATACAAATTAAACAACCGAAATCAAAATTTTTGTTACTAGGAAATAAAAATTAGAGAAAAATACTGGGAAGATAAATAAGGAAAATAAATTAGTAAACAAAATAAGAAATACAAAGAAGGAATTAGTAATAAAAAATTAGAAAACAAAATTAAAAAGATAATAATAAAAATAAATTTGTAAAGACCCAAATTAGGAATAATATTGTTGGGAAGTAAAAATTTGGAAAAAAGTTGGGAATGCAAAATTTAGGAATACAGTACAATGCGTAAGCACTCGACTCCCCATTAGAACAACAACGTTTATTCCTAAATATATCAATATTTTAAGTTTTTGAAACTCTCTGGAAAATAGAACATATTTAACCTCGAATTTTTTTTCTACAGGTGCGCGCAGAAACAGATTGCCCAACCAGGATCCACTTAAAGGTGACTATTAAATTGCTTGGCTACATTGAATTCAATAATTGATATATTTTATTTTCAGACATAAACGATTACATAAAGAAAATAAAAAATTCAGGGCGAAAAATTCAAATTACATTATCGATGTGCAATTATGCTGAACTGCGCTCATTATTAAATTCGTTAAGAAGTATGTTTTGAAATAAGTTGCAATCCAAATGCATAATAGCATAATGTATCCTTTTTTTTTTAGACGTTGTCGATGTCATTGAAAATCCGTTATGCTCAGATTTACTGCTCATGGAAAAGGGAGAACGCACCTATAAGTTTTTGGTGGGAATTGCATCTAATAAGCCCGTTTTATCGACTTCTTGGCTGCACGCGATTAAGGAAACACGCTCCATAACAGTCCAACCGAATCACATATTTAAAGATACAAAATTCGAGGAGCTCTTCAAGTTCAATCCTTTATCGGTAATGAAACAACCCAGGATACTAAAAGGACTTCATTTTATGCTCGGTAATACTATACAGCCCAGTGATAAGGAAATGAAAGGTGCTTAACTGGAGATAGATCTATTAAAAATTTTTTCTGTAAGTCCATTTTTTATTTTATAGCAATCGTTGAAAGTGCTGGTGGAACGGTGCACAGCAAACCGCCTCCAACTGCCACCAATGTGCGTCTCTATGTGATTGCCTGTAAACAGGATCAAAAACTCTTCAAGGAACTCGGCAAATATCCCAATCGAATATATATTAAAACAGAAGGCGTTATGCAAGCGCTCGTTCAGCAAAAATCTGAGCTGATGGATGAGTACAAGCTGCCAATTTAAATAATTTTTATTATTTTAATAATTTTTTTTAGATATTTTAAACCAACTGGGTTCAGTGATATAATTAAATAATGGCAAAATATTTTATTCTTTCCTTATTCTCTATAACAATTTTAATTATTAAGAGGTCAATAATATAAATATATAAAATACAGGATGAATACATATAAATATAATTATTAATTGTAACACATTTTTTTTAAGTCAAATATAAAGTACAGGATTATTAAAAATAAATACAATTATTACATTTTATTACAATTATTACTTTTTTTTACAATTATTACTTTTTATTACAATTATTACATTTTACTACAGTTAAATTTAAATTCGTCTGTATTTTTTATTTAAAAGCCGGGAGCTTCTGCTGTACGGCGGCGGCACACTAACATCTGGCGTTTGTGGACTTTTTTCATCGTCACTGATCTCTATGACCTGTTGAATGTACAATAAATAATATAAAAGATATTTACAAAATGTCTTTAGCTTTGTTAAATTAAATTAAATTGAAATCTAAAATATCTTACACAGTTACTTATAAACTAATGAAACAAAATTTATGTATGATTCCGAAAATATTATTTAGCGTTTAAATAAATTTTGTTAATAATTGCTTAATTGTTCAATTTATCATAAAATTACAAAGAAGTCTGTCAAAAGACCTGTACTGACAGTTTGAAATCATTTTCAAATTATATAATTTAAATATATTTGTATACTAGAACTCAAGCCCAACAGAATATCTCCCAAGCTCTACACACTTTTGCGAGATTTTCGGTTGGTTTTCATTTCTGTGCCATCCCTGTATATGTATGTATAAGAGGATGCATCGACTTTTTACAAAAAATTGTAACAAAACTTCGTTGTCTACGGTCAATATAACAAAATATTTATTATTTACTGTCCTTGTTAAAAATTTCAGAATATTAAATTTTTAAACTCAAAAATTAAACTCATTTCTTGGTAAAAACATCTTTGATTTGACTATAGATTACGAATGTGGGTTACCATTTTTTTGTTTTGGGCCCATACAAATCGATGTACCCTTATTTATCCCTGATTTTACTTAGACTTACCGACTGCGAGTCATCAAATGAGGATAGATAAATTATGCTACAATCCGTTGGCTTTGCCATTTCCATGTCACTAGCTGCAAAAAAAATTGAGATCAGTAAATAGATATCTGATATAGTCGTCCGACTTTAACCAATCCAACGGCCTCTATTTTCTTAATTAATTTATTGATACTTTTAATAACCTAGAATAACCCCTGTATTATTAGAAGATCACTTACATATATTTGCAAGCGCACTGCGCTCCTTGGCTTTATCTTCTTCTTCTTCCTGTTTTTTCTTCAACTCCGCTTTCTTGGCTTTAATTAGCGCTGGAAAGTCTATAACAATGTCCACACTAGAATTTCGGCCCCTGTAATTGTTTGGCCATCCCGTAAGCCTGCTCACAGGCATCCCACTTTAAACATTATATGTAATTCAATTAAATGTGATAGAATATCATTAAACATTAGTGTATGTTATTTAATTAAATTTATTTACCGATTGAAAAGCAGATGATTGCGCAATTTTTCCCGCCATTCCGGAGTGTCTTCAAATCTTTCTAGGCCCGACATACTTTTTTATTGCCACACAAAATATAAAATAAGCACAAAAAATAAAACATAAAGACAATAAAATGAGAATTAAAACAGTGTTGATCTATGCACTAGACAATGAATGCAAATAACAGTTATAATATCCCATTCTGCTTTGATTCGCATCTGCATCATAATGTTAACAGCACCATGGTGAAATTATTACAAGGTGGTTTATTCACTAACCATTGTATATTTTGCTCACGATTGCACATTAATTAATAAAAGGGTTTTTTAAATTATATTTTTTTCTCCTTCTCAATAAAAAAATGTATTTAAAATTATAATTATAATAATATGTAAGAGTTGTGGGTCTAATATGCTAAGTGCCACTGTACATATATTCTTGATCATTATCAACAACGGAGTCGATTTAGCCATGTCCATCTGTTTGAACGCGTCGATCTCGGAAACTATAAGAGCTAGAGGCTGCAAACTTGGTATGTACAGTATATCCTGATTAAATTTGTATCAAATCCGTTAACTATATTGTATAGCTGTCAAAGGAAGGATTGGCCGATAATTAAGATTATTATTCAATTTGTTGTAGTTTCTGGAGATGTCTCAAAGAAACGCGCAGATTATGAATTTTCTTTTGTCTTATACATACTTAAAGGATTTTGTTAAATTGATTCGCTGTATCATAACAATAAGTCGAAACTTTAACACAGCGCTCTGCAGGGATATCATATTTTCGGTATTTCATGTCGAACAGTGCCTGAAAACAGCGTGTGCCTGTTGATCACCTTGTTCTTACATTCCATTTTCGATATAGTTCTAATTCCGGATTGGTCATGTTCAAAATATTTCCCAGATATATTTCAATATATATGGATAGATTTCTCATTGGGACAGAAAAGCAATAGATATTTAGAGAGCTGGATAAGATAATCTACATTATTTATTGTAAAAAATTTGTTTTTACAGTTTCTATTTTTATTTTTTTTTGTTAATTTCTATTCCAACTTTTTTCGTTTGGAAGCTGTTGGTTTGTCAAATTGTTGTCGCATCCCGCCAGCATGTTCATTATGAAACTTCATGTTGTTGGACGTTTCGGCATACCAGGGTGAATCGAATTTGGTTGTATCCTGATCGACTAGATGCGTGTATTTGGTGCGACCGCAGCGTCCAAAGTTCTTCACCTGCATCACTTTGGGCAGAATGGTCTTGTCGAAGTGATCCTCGAGCGTGGCTTGAGCAAAATCTCGCTTCAGCACATCGTTCTCTTCGTCCAGATAGAAGGCACCACGATGATAGTATTTCTGCAGGAATTTATATTTGCCTTTGGTTGCCTTGTTGGTGACAAGCTTCGGATTCGAGCGCAATTCCTGACGCCGTTCCTCCTCGGTCAGATTGCGCATCCGTTCAATTTCCACTTTTTCACGATCAGCACTGCAGATACAAAATATCATTAGAATCGTATTAAATTGAGGGATCTATTTAAAGAGATGCCTTATACGAATACTACTCAGAAAACGAAATTTTAAATATGAAATTATGAAAACCAAACTATTAAGCATTTAATTTGGGTTTCCTATAATTGTCTTAGTTTCTTTCCTTTTTTTTTTTGTATGAGGGATCTATTGAATGGATACTCACTTGTCCCGCTCCTCGCGATCCCGCTTCATGCGCTTGAGTTCCCGCAGTTTCCACGCCTCGTACTCCACCTCGTCGTTCTCGTCGGCGGTGCAGACATCGTCGATAGACGCCTCGTTAGTCTCTGGCTTGATTTTCTCCAGGTCCTTCTTCACACTTTCCTCCACCAGGCGCAAGGTGGCGCGTCTTCGTTCCTTGGCCGCTCGTTTGGCTTCGGCTTCGAGTTGCTTCTGTTTTTGGGTCTCTCGCTCCTTCTCCTGGATGGTGGCACGATCTCGCTTGCGTACAAACAATGGCTTTAGTCGTGGTTCATTCTCCTCCTCGCTTTCCGTCTCCTCCTCATACTCGGAGCTCTCCGTTGCGGATGATTCTGTTTGTTTTTCATCCTCCTTCTGCAGCACTTCCTCCTCGCGTTGTTGTTGCAACATGCGTGCTCGTAGCTTTAAACGTCGCTTTTCCAATTCCGTATCACTCAACTCCGAATCTGTATCGGATTCGGATGCGAGTGTTATTTTATTGGTTGCCCGTTCCAGACGCTGTTGTTGCTCCCGGGATGACTCCAGAAATGGTTCCTCCTCTTCCTCTTCTTCGCTGGCACTCTCC
This sequence comes from Drosophila innubila, assembly GCF_004354385.1. Lineage (NCBI taxonomy): Eukaryota > Metazoa > Arthropoda > Insecta > Diptera > Drosophilidae > Drosophila > Drosophila innubila. The sequence continues at coordinate 252,414 of NW_022995376.1, forward strand.
AGCATTTCCGGCTCATGGATGTGTCTGTGTCGTTCCCGTCGCTCTCGCTCCAAATCCTCCATTTGAATGGGACGCGCACGCAAGCGTCGCAAGCGCGGATCATCCACTTCCGCTTCCGCTTCATCCTCCTCCTCTGCCAGTGTCTTCTCCCCCTGCCCCTGCCCCACTCTCTGTCGCGCCAATTCAACTTTGTGACGTTCCGCCTTGTGACGCTCCATGCGCCGTCGATTGTCCACAAAGTCATCGTCATCGCTAGAATCGCTGCTGGAATCGGCGCGTGCATAATCGGGTCGCTTCCCTGATATATAACGTTGAACCTTCACCTTTTGCATGGAAATCTCGCCTGAAAAATACGCAATTAATTCAACACTGTTCTCTCGTCTCTATAATTACCAAATACCCTTACCCTTCTCATTCCGCACGGGAACTGCACCTGCGGTGCACTGTATCCCAGTTTGGGCTGCTAGGTTGCTCATATTTTATGTGAAATGTGAAATGAAAAATAAACAAACAAAATTACTTGTTTCTTTTTATGTATTTGCCGCACTAGAGTTGTCGCTCTTTCGCTTAGCGTTGCCAACTATTTTAGAGCAACAAAAAAGCTGAAATTTCGATACGATAAAATAGCTAAAAAAAAGCCACCAATTTTATAAACATCAATTATTTTCAATTATTTATAAAAAAAAAATCAATTATTTGAATATTAAAAATAAAAAGCAGTCATTTTGTTTTTTGCATTAATATTTAAAATAGCCACATTTTTGGCTTATTTTGAACATTGTGCTAGCAATCGAACTTTGAAAATAGCCAGAATTTGGCTAAGCCAAACTGCCAACAGTGCGATTTAGTTCTCAACAAGTTCAAATGAACATGTCTTTCAGAAGAAGAACTGAACAAGTTTATTAAGTTGTTTATGTTATGTTAATAACATTTCAGTAATATGTTAATGTTTGCTAGAGATTTCATATGAAATTAGAAGAAATAACCGGCTACGATAGTTTATTTTTGCTTCTACTTAGTTTATTTAGTTTAGTTTATTTTTGCTTCTACATATAGAAAATATATGCTAACCATACTTAAAAATTCGAAGTATAGGGAAGTGACACATCGAAAATATGTAATTTTCTTTTAATTAACAATTTTGCACATCGAGCATTTTAGCAATTTTCGACGCCCACTATCATTAACGGTGACAATTATCAATTGACCTTTAACGCTTTCTTTTCGATAAGTTCAAGGGGACCGAGACGACTAGTTATACGAGGGTTCTGAATTTATTGAGTAAATGCATAATAGAAGTAATTTAATATTTGTAGCTGAATTAGAGTAGTTATTAAAAATGTCTGATCAACCTCAAAAGTCATACATGTTATATACGGGGGGAATAGGTATAACACAAACTCAACTATAACTCTGCCAAAATGAGCCCAATTATCATTTGGAATACCATTCTGATCATTATTTAGTCTCAAAATTGATTCTGTAGATGAGTTAGAGTTGCTGTTAAAAATGTCTGATCAACCTCAAAAGTCATGAATCATGGAATATGTATAGCACAAACTCATCCATAACTCTACCAAAATGAGCCAAATTTTCATTCGGAATACCTTTCTGATCATTACTTGGTCTCTAAATTGATCGTGGATCCCAAATAAGATTAAAGCAACACTTTTAATTTATGTCATTTTAATTTTTGTTGTTGTGTGTGTTGTTCTATACATTGTTAATAAGTTATAATTTTCAATTTAGGGACTTAAATATTTCACGTATGTAGCTCACACGTGCATATTTGAAACCCATGTGAGAAATTTCCAGTATTTATATATTTTTCTATGTGTGCTCTCTGACAATATTTTCAATTCCAATTTCTAATACATTTCAATTAAAGAGCAAAAAAATTGTAAACAAATAATTTTCTATTAACAAGAACGAAAGTTTGATGTATGTTGTTCCAGATCAAACTCGTTATCGTTATCCAAGCTGAGAACACAAAATATGCATAACTGGAGACGAAAGACCCCGTATTAATTGAGTCGCACAGATATTTATATTAAATGTGTATGTATTTTTTTATATATTCAAATATTAATTGGCGCTCTGTTTTTGCGACTTCCTTGAGTTATTTACACATTTGAAATATGTACATTTCATATGGGGCGGCACCATAAGATTCATCACTCAACCCCAAAAAGTTATTAACATATGACGCTTTATTGCCCAACAATTAAACTGTTGCACGCAAATCGAGAGAGTGTGTTGTGTTGTGTGTTCTGTGTGGGTGTTGGAGTCGTCTCCGATTAGCCTTTGGCTGTGTCTCCAATTGTTGATGGGTCTGTCTGCCTCGAGTGTCCGCCTTTAAGAAGTTGTCTCCGGTATTTTCCGGCATCTCCGGTAAAAGATCAAGTTATCACTTTTAATCGACTCCTTTTATATCGAAATTAGTATAGAACCTCTTAACGAAATAGTTGTTCCATATTAATATTTAATGCACGATTCTATTTTTTCCGTATTCCCACACATTTATTTTTTAATATAATGAATTAATTATTTTTGTTTTTTACCTTTAAAGATTTAATTTTATTACTTAATATAAATATTTTTTATTTATCATCTTATTTTTTCCTTGACAATATTTTTGTCGTTGACTGCTTTAGTTAGTTTAAATAAAAAATAAATGAAATGATCAAATAATTAAAAAATAAAGTTAATTCAATTAAAGTCTTAATATAATATAATATATTGTGATACAACAATTTTATAGATTAAATAAATAACAATAATTTCTTTATATTAGTTAAGCTCTTTCCAATTGTTGAACTTGCGATATTCATCTTAATTTGTTAGCCATCATTTTTCTCTTTGCTCGTTTTTATTTTTATTGCGCTCTTTTGTTACCCAAGAAACAGTTCGCGAAGCTGAAACTCTGTGAATTGATGATCAATCGGCTGACTGACGGTCATATAAAAGCCCATAACTGTCGCCAGCTACAGCTCATTCATTGGAAAATTGTCGAACAGTTCGAACTACCTATTAAAAAGTCGAATACAAAACAAATTCAGTTCAGTTAAGTTCTTAAAATAAAGCAAAGGATCGAATTAAACTATTTGAAAACACGATTAATAACGGGATATGTTAGAATTGTGAATTGAACAGTGCTGTGTTGTATTTTTTTTTATATTAATTGAAACAACGTTAATGAAATATAAAAATAATCGTGGTACAATCTTGCAAATACAGTTTAGAACATTTTTACTCAATTTTGTTTTAAAATAACGAACGTGTATTAAAACTGAAACTTTGGCGAAACTAAAGGATTTTTTGTACCAGGATTAAATAACATTTAAAAAGGTGAAAAATATTTATCATAAATATGTGAAAATTATTTATAATTAATTTATTGTTTCGAATTAGTGCAGTATCTGCACATCTGTTTATATAATTGGGATTGTATCGTTATTGATTTAACCCTGGATATATATATAATAGTTAAATATTTTACAGACATGCGAAGCTTTTGAAAGGTTATTTAATTACAAAAAATTAGATCAGAAATAGAATTAGTTATAATTTTATGGTATCTTTAAAACTTTAGAACTAGTTAATAGACGAAGTTGATCGCATTAGTTTTTAACAATCAGTTGTTGTTAGTTGCACTCAATACTAAATAGACTTGCAAAATTTAAATTTATTACCCTCACAAGCAAAATACATACAAGTATATAACTAAAGTAGAGTACGCCTTAATAATTAAATCACATGGTTAACCGATATCTTCAGAGTAAAAAGCTAGTAATAAATTGTAAAAAATTTCTGTAAATATGTCAAATGGAATTGTTTATTATTGTTAAAATTGTTATTATACATGAGACATGAGAAGAGAAGTGAGATACGCGCATATCAATTGACTTGATAAGACAAAGATGACGATGAGATGAAGAAAAATGGATCACATTGCATTTCGCAGTCAAAGGTGACGAGAGCTTCACGTTGAACACAGATTGTAAGACATCGAGACATTAATAACAAGCAGAATCTTTTATCATTAACCCCTTTAGGCTGTTCTCCTTGTCTCTCTTAGCTTCTTCTCTGCATCACTCTTCAGACTACAATCAATTTCCAGTCGAAACTGGCGTAAGGCGGCTTAAAATATCCAATCGAAACCAGTTAAATTCGCTTAAATCTCACTTGCTCCAAGCGCCAGGAGCTGTGAGTATACTCAATAGTTTTGCAGATTGCATGTTCATCAGATACAGATACAAATTCAGATAAAGATACAGACACTCGTACTCGGCTTGGGATACAGAACTCAACCGACTACTTTTTATTCCGACTGCATTTCTCAAAAATAACTTAAATTAATATTGGATAGTTTATTTGCTATAAGAATAAGCGAAAGTATCCATCAAATTATAGGTATATATCTAAAAAGTATTAAAAAAAAAATAAAGACTTTTTCGAAGAGGCATTTAAATGAAATTGTTGATGTAACCAAATAATATAATTGTAATTGATCTTGATGATTGGGCCACTGGAATGGTCCCGAGTATGAGAGTATCTTACAGAGGCATTTATACATCTTAATTAATTAACGACGCCTACAGCTCTTTGAATTGTAATTGCCGCCTCTCCCAATAAGAACTTGAACTTGTCATTAGACAACAATTTATGTATTTTTTTTATTAAGTTATTATTTTGTAACTTTATTATTGCAAGTTAAATTTATAAATTAACAATCAAATTAAATTAAAATTATATAATGAATATTAATATTAATTATTTTTTTATTATCTTTCTTGAAATTTATTTTATTTTATTTATTTATGAATATCTATATATACCCAACTCCTTGACTCACTCACTCACTCACTGATTATAGCACAGCCCAAACCAATATGTAAATATATAGCTTAGATAATTAAATATAAATATATTCTAATAATCAATTATTTTACTATCTTTCTTCAAATTCAGTTAATTTTTTGTAGTTCTTCAGAGCAGCTCATCAGATTTGCGAAAATGTTTGCTACAATCTTAAAATTATTGACCTTGTGTGCCCTTGCACATTTTTTAAATGGCCACACAGTGAAGGAGCAACCGATTACAACCGAACAAAAGTATCTGATTGTGCGTGGCGAGGCATCTGATGGATCTGCTGGCTCCCAAGAGCATCTGGAGTTCAATGATGCAGCCAAGTTGCTGTTGACTTCCTTTAAGGCACAAAAGATACCCGCTAACCATGGCATGGATGGAATTGAGGAGTGCAGTGAACCAAGCCATAAAGCCTCCTTTGCTGGCATTGATTATGCAATTCTGCTGTCCATGCTGGCTGTCTCACTGGGCATTGGCATCTTCTATGGCTTCTTTCAAACCGGTGGCAGCTCCTCCAATGAGTTTCTGCTTGGCTCCGGCATGAATCTACTCCCAGTTACGCTCAGTTTGACAACGAGCTTTATAACAGCAATTGAGCTACTTGGTAATCCCTCCGAGATGTACTTTCAAGGAACACAGTTTGTGCTTATTGTAATACCCATGGTCCTGGTCATTCCTGTCGCCGTGAAGATCTTTTATCCCATCTACTTTAAAATGGAACTAACCAGCTGCTATGAGTATCTAGGCATACGCTTTGGCAAAGAGATTCGCATTCTAGGAGCTGTCCTCTATGTCATACAGGTGAATATTAACTCACTGGAGAATTTAAGAGATCAATTATAATTCTCTTTAAATTCCAGATGTGTTTTTATACCGCTGTTGCTGTACTTGCTCCGGCTATTGCTTTGTCCAAGGCAACGGGATTGGATACAAAGATTGCAGTGATCCTAATTTACGTTGTCTGCGTCTTTTACTCTTCAATGGGCGGCATTAAGGCTTGTGTCATCGCAGATTCCTTTCAGGTGAGTGTATTTAACAAAGTACAATCATTAGATACTATTCTAATCATAATTGTTTATAGGCTGCCGTTTTGGCCGTGTCATTGGTACTGATTGTCGGTCTGGGCTCATTTTATAGCGGCAATCCAGTGCAGGTCTTTCAAACTGCAGCTGATCGCAGTCGCCTTGAATTTTTCAAGTGAGTACCATTAAATTAACTTAACTAAATATTATTTTTATCATGAGAATCACATTAAGATCGGGCAAGTAGAACGGCAGCTATCTCAATTAAATTTTTTCAAAGAAATACAAGTAATTTCTTTAAAGTAATTTTATATATATTGAAATAAGTAACGGGTATCCTATGGTCGGGATCTCGAATATAGCCTTTCCGACTAGTTTTTAAACTTGAGTGGAGTTTCTTATTCGTATACCATTTTTTATTTAATTTTATTTTTCATTCCTTTACAGTTTTAATCCAGATCCAACTGTACGCCACACTGTCTGGTCTGTGGTCATTGGCGGCTTCTTCTATTGGACCTCGCTCTTCTGCACCAATCAGGCTTCTGTGCAAAAGTGCATGTCTCTGAAATCCCTTAAGCTGGCAAAGATTGCATTGGGATTTGCTATAATTGGACTGATTATCGTATTTCTACTTAATTTCTATACTGGCCTGATGGTCTTCAATCATTATGCGGATTGTGATCCATTGCTTGTGGATCGCATCACGGCATCGGATCAATTGTTGCCCTATTATGTGATCAACACCTATGAGAATATCTATACTATAGCTGGAATCTTTGTGGCAGGAATCTTTGCTGCGAGCTTGGGGTAAATTCATAAATATAAAAGTCTTTGTCCTGACTCACTCATTCACTCAATCACTCACTTATCATTACACGACTCACGCCATAATGCCTAGAAAGCTGAAATTTTCACACAACATAGCTAAGACAACCAAAATTATTCTGCAGGACTGTCGCCTCGGCATTGAACTCATTGTCAGCTGTCACTTGCGAGGATTTGCTCATCAATGGCATGAACATTAAGATTTCACCTGAGAAAGGTGCTACATATGCCAAATGGATGTCCTTGGGCTTTGGTGTGGCCTCCTTTGGCTTGGTATTCATTGTGGAGCATCTGGGTGGAGTTCTCCAGGCGACTTTGACCCTAAATGGACTCATTGGGGGCGTTACTTTGGGCCTCTTTGTCCTGGGGATTGCCTGCAAACGGGCGAATACCAAGGGCGCCTTCTACGGCGGTCTGTTATCCCTAGCCTTGGTCGTATTTGTGGGCGTGATGTCACAAATTGTCTCTCTGGAAATTCCAACGTTGCCCACTTCCGATGAACAGTGCGATTGTCATGTGAATGTGACAGGAATCATCGGAGACTTACTCAGCGAAAGCTTGCGATCAGAAACAGTTCAGGAGGGATTCGCGTAAGTAAAAAAATAATTTAGTATCAAACATATTGTACCCGAAAAAATTTCCTAGAAGATTAAAAAAAACTGTAATATATTTTAAGGTATTTGAATATAAATGCTTTGGAATAATTGGCACATAAAAATAAATATTAAATAACTTTTCAATTTTGAGCAAATGTTTATTAAATCTGAATCGTTCTGCTCCTTCAACAGATCCTGGTCAATATTCCGTCTGAGTTACATGTGGTTCAGCATGATCGGCTGTTTGTTAACCGTATTTCTGGGCTGGCTTATATCGCTTATCATTGATGCATTGCAGAGACGAAGTGTTTTGAAGATAACTGGAAAGGGCATTGATAATCCTGCCATCTCTGATGAGGTTTTCAAGAGTGATAGTCCTGTAATGTGCACCACATTGAAGCCAATTGAGGCAACAAGTGTAGAAGGTCATATTAATCTGGCCATACGCATCGACGATGAAGATGATTCCAAATAGGTTTTCCACACGACAACCATGCAAAATCGAAACCAAAATAATATATATTCCTGATACTGTTACTGAACCTGTTACCGTAACTGTAACTGTAAGTGTAACCTCCATGTACAAAGTTATCGTATAATTTGTAGTTAATTCGAGTCGCAAACCCTATTTACTAAGTTTAGTCGAAAGAGTGATTTTTCATTTTTAATTAATAAGCAATTATCTGCTATTCCAGTACAGTATTTTATAAACTTTACTTACTATGTACGACTATCATTAATATGTGTGAATTTATTTTAGATCTAGGCTAATTTACAACGCCTTTTGTTGCGTTAACATTAAACTCGTAAATTGAATAAAAGCTGTACAATGAGTACTGTGAGTACACTGAGAGTGAGATTACTGCCTTAGCAAAGACACAAACCATCAGCAGTACGGGCAAGCGTCAGTGGTATCCAGCTCATAAGATCATTTTTTAATTTATCCGGTGAGTTTGAATTGTGTTTCATTGTTTTTGAACTTTGAGCCTTCAAACATTCACATAACTTGATGTATATATAAATTATTCATGACTCTTACCCTATGAAATATATATTAAGTCATGTCTGTCTGTTGGTCCGTCCGTCTGTCCGTCCGGGTTGGTCTTATACATGCTGATCCAATTTGGCTTAAATCGGTCTATATATCGAAAACCTTTTTTGTTTTTGAGGAATTTATTTTAAAGGTGAAACGATAAAAGATGTGAACACTTATTGATAAATGTTTAGGCTGTTAACTCACCAATAAATATCTATTATGAATCATAGAGAGAAATAAGTAAGTAACAGTTGTAAGTGATTATTTCAAAGAACTTTATTTTGTGTTTGAATTTAAATTCGAAAGAAATCTGCACACGTTAGGTACAATAAATTAATGAATGGATTAGTTTTTAAGAATTTTAATAATCAATAATTACGCAAAATGTACAATTAAAAGTGGTAAAGATACGAGTATATATACAATGCAATTCCTTTGATTTTGGAAATCACGTAACGCTGATTTCCTCATCGCTATCCGAATTGGAGTCATCGTAGTCATCATAGTAGAGTTTCATGAACTCTGCGCTGTGTTGTTGCTGCTGATGCTGCTGCTGTTGTTGATGTTGTTGGTGTTGCTGCTGTTGTTGCTGTTGCTGGTGATGATGATGAAGTTGCGCTGCAGCTGCTGCTGCCGCCAGTTCCACCTCCCTCATGGCCGTAAAGTGTGGAGAATGATGCAGTTGTTGCTGCAGCTGCTCGAAGCGTCGCTGCTTCGCCTCTTGGATGCTGCTCTCCAGTTTAAACTTAAGATCGGCGGCAACCAGTTGCTTCTGCATTTCCGCATTGATCTTGGCCTGAAACTCGACGGCACTGGCGACACCTGGCGGTGATGAGGCAGCCGATGACACTGTTGTTGTGGGCGTGGTAGGTGTAGGCGTGGCTGATTGACCCTTAATGCTGGTGAGGAGCGGAGGCGGTGAGCTGAGTTGATATTCAGCGGCTGTTGTGGGCGGGGGTGAGTTGCTGTTGCCAGCAGATAGCGGTGATTTGGGTGTGACAGCCCCGCTAGCTCCTGCTCCTATTGCTCCTGCCAGCGGCTCATCCTTGCCAGCAGCAACTGTTGCTGTTGTTGGCGGTGGTGTTGCACTGCCATTGGGTGACAGCAGCGCGGGGGAGAGCGGCGTTAGCGGACGATCGCATTTGGCATCGGATAAATCCGGATTAGGATTATTCTTGTTGGGCAGCGTTTGGTCGCGTGAGCCGCCGTTGGCCAACAGTTCGCGCTCCTTGGAGTTGCGCCACTTCATGCGGCGATTTTGAAACCAGATTTTTACCTGCAAGTGCAAATGAAATGCGAAAACTGTAGGGATTAAAAACGTTAACGAATCCGTAACCCTTTACTTTAAGCCTAACTGGGACTCCAACTGAACCAAGACATTTTTCTTATACCGAAACTGGAAGACCGAAATTATTCAACCGGTATAACTGATTCATAGATATCAGGAACCTCAAATATATGTTATGGGCTTACAAAAATTGAACCCGAAAAAATATAAAAATTGATAACAGTGCAAAAGTTATTTTTCAATTTTTATGTTCAAATTTTTAGTTGAAATCAACCGAAACCTACAAACAATCGGTAACCATTACGAAACAGACCCACAAAGATTTTGACTTACCGATATAACTAAAATCCAAAGTACAAACATAAACTGAACCGTAACTGAAACCGATATTCGAATTCCTGGTAAATTGTAATTTGAAAAATGTCCAACTACGGATGGATGCCTGTCCGGTCCGGTCCTGTCCTATCCGAATCCGACCTGTCCTGTCATGTCCGTTGCAGCACTGACAAGGAGACAAGCAGTTGGCCAAAAAGTTTTCATTGCCACAGGCGCAGCAACAACAAATTCATGGTCAAAAAGTACAAAATGCCGACGCTTAACGGTCAATTCAACTTTTTGGAAAAGTTTCTGTGGCTTAAAAGGGCAATAAGTGTGGGCTTGTGAGGAGCAGAGAAAGGGATGAAGAGGTGGGCGGGGCAACGTGTGTGTGTGTATGTGGTTGTGTGCGTGTGTGGGTGTGGCCAGGCCAAAAGTTTCAACTGCAATGCCAACAGCAGATGCTATCAAATCCATAATAAATGCAAATGAGCGACAGTTGCTTAGCGGCAACAAATTGATTAGAGGCCACACAGTGGAGCAAACAATACATTAGCAGTGTCATCAAACTAAAAAAAAAATTGTGCTAAAATAATAACAACTTGTGAAAAAGAAATGAAAGGTCTCAGAATCAAATTTAAGGTGTTGTTTTATACTAATTACAATATAAGGAGTTGATTAAAAGTGAAAACTTGAGATTTAAAAGTTTGAATTTTCGTAATTTCAAATTTTTTTTCGATTTTACCATCAAAATCGAGTCTTGGTCGAAAATAATTAAATTTTCTAAATAAATAAAATTTGAATACAAAATGAATTTGGAGGCCAAACCATGATAAAAATGACATTCCGCTTGAAAATCGGTTGAGTTTTATCAAAGTTATGACAGTTCAAAGTTGCTCAAGCCTCTGACCAAGCAACTTTATAAGTCCAACTTTTTGTTCAATTTCACATGATTTTTTACAAAAATATGAAAGGTTTCAGAATCAAGTTTAAAGTGTTTTTTTATACTAATTACGATATAAGGAGTTGAATAAAAGTGAAAACTTGAGATTTAAAATTTTGAATTTTCGAAATTTCAAAGGGGACCCTTACCATCGAAATTGCGTCTTGGTCGAAAATAAGTAAACTTTTGAAATGAACAAAATTTGAATGCAGAATAAATTTAAAGGCCAAACCATAATCAAAATGACATTCCGCTTGAAAATCGGTTAGGTTTTGGCATAGTTATTACAGTTTAAAGTTGCTCAAACCTTTGACCTAACAACTTTAAAAGTCAAAATATTTCCTAATTTTGACTTGATTTTTTACATTAAAATGAAAGGTCTCAGAATCAATATTAAAGTGTTGTTTTATACTAATTACAATAAAAGGAGTTGATTAAGAGTGAAAACTTGATATTTAAAAGTTTGAATTTTCGTAATTTCAAATTTTTTTTCGATTTTACCATCAAAATCGAGTCTTGGTCGAAAATAATTAAATTTTCTAAATAAATAAAATTTGAATACAAAATGAATTTGGAGGCCAAACCATGATAAAAATGACATTCCGCTTGAAAATCGGTTGAGTTTTAACAAAGTTATGACAGTTCAAAGTTGCTTAAGCCTCTGACCAAGCAACTTTATAAGTCCAAATTTTTGTTCAATTTCACATGATTTTTTACAAAAATATGAAAGGTCTCAGAATCAAGTTTAAAGTGTTTTTTTATACTAATTACGATATAAGGAGTTGAATAAAAGTGAAAACTTGAGATTTAAAATTTTGAATTTTCGAAATTTCAAAGGGGGGACCCTTACCATCGAAATTGCGTCTTGGTCGAAAATAAGTAAACTTTTGAAATGAACAAAATTTGAATGCAGAATAAATTTAAAGGCCAAACCATAATCAAAATGACATTCCGCTTGAAAATCGGTTAGGTTTTGGCATAGTTATTACAGTTTAAAGTTGCTCAAACCTTTGACCTAACAACTTTAAAAGTCAAAATATTTCCTAATTTTGACTTGATTTTTACATTAAAATGAAAGGTCTCAGAATCAATATTAAAGTGTTGTTTTATACTAATTACAATAAAAGGAGTTGATTAAGAGTGAAAACTTGATATTTAAAAGTTTGAATTTTCGTAATTTCAAATTTTTTTTCGATTTTACCATCAAAATCGAGTCTTGGTCGAAAATAATTAAATTTTCTAAATAAATAAAATTTGAATACAAAATGAATTTGGAGGCCAAACCATGATAAAAATGACATTCCGCTTGAAAATCGGTTGGGTTTTAACAAAGTTATGACAGTTCAAAGTTGCTCAAGCCTCTGACCAAGCAACTTTATAAGTCCAAATTTTTGTTCAATTTCACATGATTTTTTACAAAAATATGAAAGGTCTCAGAATCAAGTTTAAAGTGTTTTTTTATACTAATTACGATATAAGGAGTTGAATAAAAGTGAAAACTTGAGATTTAAAATTTTGAATTTTCGAAATTTCAAAGGGGGGACCCTTACCATCGAAATCGAGTCTTGATCGAAAATAATTAAATTTTTTAAATAAACAAAATTTGAATGCAGAATAAATTAAGAGGCTAAACCATGATCAAAATGACATTCCGCTTGAAAATCGTGCCAGATTCGATCAAGTTATGACAGTTGGAAGCTGGTCAACTCTTTGACCTAGCCACTTTGTCACAACCGTACCGGTACGAGCATTTCGGTTTTCGGTTCTTGTAAAAGAATTAATTTCGGTTACGGTTTTAGTTTCGTTACTAAATAAGAAACGATTAGTTTCGGTTAACGGTTCCGATACCGGCTACGGTGTTATATCCTGATTTTAATAAATAAAATCCAATTAAAATAGATTTAAAATTAAAATTGTTATTTCAAGTTGAACATTTCTTGAAACACTTTTTAGCTTTGATTCATACGATTTTGATAGTTTTTATAACCGTTACTTAAAGAATAAGTAAATGGGTATATTGTGCTCGTTGGAATATATGTAACAGGGAGATGAAGGCGTCTTTCGCAGGTCAAGTTTGCTAAACACCACCACATCCACAGTTTTTAAGATAATACTTTTTTTATTGTAATTAACGTTATCTACTAATATTATCTATTATCTCACTAAACCGCGGATACTTTGGACAAGTAGAATGGCATTAATAGCTAACCAAAGTTATTAAAAACAAAGGCGATACAAGTACCCAAAAGTATGCAGTAGTGTTTTTTTAGGTAGTAATTTCTATAAAGGTTTTTAAAATTTATTGAAATAAGTAAGGGGTATTCGGTCGGGATCTCGAGTATAGCCTTCCCGACTTGTTTGATTTGAATAGATATAAAAAACTGGAATGACGAGTCTAACATTGCAAAAACTTCGATTAAATAAAATTGGTTTTGGTACACTGTGCAGATTAAAAGTTGGTCCAGCAAAAGTGCTGTAAGTCCTTCGCTTATAATGTGTGTGTGTGTGTGTGTGTGTGTGTGTATGTGTATGTTTATGTGTGGCTGCATTTGACAGGGACAGTAAGAGACACAAGTAGGACGCAAACACTCTAAGCAAATTGCAAGCTCCCCTGACAACGGCAACACTGACAACCCTGGCAATCGCCACCATGACCAACCATGGTTTCTGGCTAAGTTTGCGACTGTTTTTGAGTTATTATTCAATGGGTGTTTACCTCTGTTGTTGTTGTTCTCTGCTTGTCTAGGAAACAGCAGGACACGCGCTCACTTTGTTGCAGTGGCATCGAGGAAACGGGGCAACAAGATTGCAACAGTTTATGGGGTTGCCAGCTCCAACAACATGTAATTAGTTTACATTTAATAGGAAAATTGACTTTTAGAGAATCATACAGATGAATCAAGTCGGTAAGTCTATAGTCGAGATCCCGACCATAGAATACCCGTTGATATGTAAAAGTACTTTATAGAAATCTAGTTAAAAATACTGCATACTTTTGGGTGCTTGAGTGCTAGCTATTACTGCCGTTCTTGTCCGATCTTGCTGCGATTTAGTAGGATAATAGATTATATTAATAGACAACGAAAATTGCCAGAAAAACAATGGTGAAAACATGTTATTGTTAACAGAACGAAATGCCAATACATATCGAAACATAGCGAGAAGTTTAAACAAATTTTGAACGATTAAGCTGCGGCTAAGTTAGCTAATTCGAGTACCCGATAAAATTGTAAGGCATACTCGTAAAAATATTTAAACAAGAGAAGCGGAAAAGTGCTGACATGTAGAACAAGCGATTAACCGCAGAGATTTGCCGAGCTTAACGTCATCGCCTTTGCCTCGGGCTTCGTCTTCAGCTCGGCCACGTGCCAAGTCTATTTTGGGTTTGCTGTTTTACTTACTTCCGGTCATTGAATATCCAGTCACACCCACCCAAGGAATTCACCAAGCAATTCACCGCTCAATTCACCACCTCTTTTCCCCATGCAACAGCAGCAGCAATTGAAATAATAAGCTCAGGCGGCGATAAGATTAATGATTATGGCCCAACCCGAACTGTGAGCCTTCGTTCTGGGCAGGACTATCGTCCGAACCATCCGTCGTCTGTCGTCCTTCGTCCGTCGGTCCTTTTCGTCGTCTGTTTTTGATGGAAATTAATTATAAAGCGTGCAATTTAGTATGCGTCTCGGGGTGAACGGACCGTTGAAAAAGACCACTGGAAAATGAATCTCCCACACTCCGTTCCTCCACCTCCCTCTCTTCTTAACCTATGCTTTACTTCCAAGTTTAATGAGCTTGAAATTATGATGTTTGCTCCGGCTTTTAATAGGTTTCCCTTCTGATTCAGCATATAATAAGCCAAAGTCTGCCCAGAATTACCTCACATTGAGCTAATTAATGCACATCTCAAAAACCTGTTCCAAATAATTGAAATAACTGACCTAACAAATGCAATTCCAACAATATATTCTTAAAAAACAATAAAGCTGCATTTAAGTGCTGTCTTAGACATAAATACTATGTACAATTAGTGGCATTATAAATATGTATATAAATTGAGTTTTTAGCTTGTCAACAAATATTTGCCTGGTTTTTTAGCATTATCGTTAATGTACGCGTATAAAAACATATTTACTGCTTAATTTCTGAATATCAGTGAAAGTGATTATCAGACGGAAATGAGTTGATACTCTGCTCATAACAGTTGTGATCCCTGATTTTCAACTATCTAAACGATCTCTCTCCCATTTTTCTCCTCCTTTATAATATTTTTATGGACTCGACACATTCAACACATTATCCCAAACTATATTTAGCCACATTGGTTACAATGTAGGGAACAGATTTTGCAGACACACCGCCTGCATCATCTGTTGGAAGTTTTTATAAAGCAAGCGTAAGAGAATCAGGAACAGAGTCGAGGAATAAATGGAGTTGAAGTGGGTGGTGGAAATTGGTTTGTTCAGTCAGTTTGTCTACAAATTGCTTTGGCTTTTGCCGAAAATTGACTTTAGCAATGAGCACCAAGTGCTGTTTTTTTTTTCTAGAGTCGGAGTCGGAGTCTGAGTGTGGCAACATATGTTAACTAATGAGGCGATTGCTCCTTGGGGATGATTTTGTCAACCCATCATCCCTGCCTTCCGTTCTTCTGGCATGCCATTCGATATGCTGTGTAATAGCGTATTAAATAGTCTGCTACTATTTGCCAATGTCATTTCAAGTCATTTCAGCCGTTTTAAGTTACCAACAATTTGCTACTCGACCAATGTCCTGTAGAAATCGGCACCGACTTAATAGCGATGACTCCCCCCTCTTCGGGCAATTATTTGGCAATTTGTCATAAATTTATTTTGTAACCAAAGTTGCAAATGATGGTTTTTAATGCATTTCTCAATCGAGCATATTTTGGCATGAAATGAAATTCGAGTTATGAACATTTTGTGTTGAGTTAAAGTGCTTTTTGATTGCCATGTGAATTGTGACAGGCGTGTAAGGAAATTCCATATGCTGACTTATACGATACAAATGATATATTAATATATAGCTTCCAGAATGTAAATGCAATCTTAAATCAATTGCAGAGCCCTTCTGCCAAACACAATTGTCGGGCTATTTAGACGATAACAATTCTTATAAAAAACAGTCACAGTAAATGCAGAAAAGACCAATCCAGAAGTCTATTGTATGTACTATTTACTCGAGTATTAATACAATAGTGTAAGCTCTCTCTTTCACAGATTATTTATCATTTACCTTGATTTAAAGCCTTCGTTGAGTAAATAAAAAGCAGACAAAATCGAAATGACAAACACATAAAAAAGAATAAAAACAAATACCGCAAATATGTGCAGTAATCCACCCCAAAGTAACCCCTCCCACTGCCCATACTCGCCCTCGCACACACACACACACACACACTCACACTCACACAAAGAACGTAAAGCAGACAAATAAATTAAGATGAAAATATTTATAACGTGAAAATTCCAAAAGTACCAAAAGCCTGAGTTTCCACAATTCATAGCAAGATTTTTCCCACTGTCTGTATTTTTATATAGACTTGTGGTCGTTGTTGTTGTAGTCGTTGTTATTTTTTTTCCGTTTACTGTGTACCTCCCCCCAATTTTGGCAAATCAAAAACAGACGAATTTGTTTTGGACATGACACTTAAAAAGTTGCTGCCAGGCTTTGACACGTGTGTGCCTGTGTGTGTCTATGTATTAATGTGTGTCGCCTGCAGGGTTGCTCTAACAGGGTTGCCAACTCGATCTCGCGATTCCTTGAACTTTGCGCTTTGTGCATTGATTTAAAAATGCAAATCAGTTTATTGAATTTGGCCCCAAGATGTTTTCATTTCCGTTTTGTGAATTTAACAGGCGGTGGTTGAGAATTGAGAACTGCGGTTTGCCGTTTGAAGTGTGTTATTAATGGCAATTAAATTAATAGCAGGCGGATTATGAGGCTGGTAACTGTCACTTGCAGTTGAGCTCCATCTCTATGAAACTTAAAAAATAAAATTAAATTAAACAAACTGGCAGGAATTAAGGTAATCAAGGTTGCAATTCTCAAACATATTTTTAACGTTTCAAGATTTAGTTTTTTAATTATTTTTGAATTATCCTTGATTTTTTAAGCCAATAAAATATCAAAACAATAGTAAAATATTGAAATAGTTTCTTTCATTGAAAAACTATGATAATATAATTTTCCATTGTTTTAAAGTCCAGAAAATTTGAAACTATAGTTAGTAAATTTATATGATATACTCTTATCAAGTTATTGTTTTTCTTGTTGCATATCCATTATATTTTGATTGTAAATCCGCTATATCAAATTTCATGTCTGTTGCTTTCTTTATCTCCGAGTTCCTTGAGACCAGTAAGACTTAGATTGTTATTAATTCCTGGAATCCCAATTTTAAATAAATTGACAGTGTTTTGGGTTTTTGTTTTTTCAAAAATTTAAGTGCCAATATTTCTAATATCACTTTTGTTAAACTGATACCATAATGTCCAAAAATTCAACTTCCAACTAATAAGACAAACAAATATATTATATATATATATGTATTTCCAATTTTAATGTAAATTAAATTGATGTAATTATATTTTGAACCTAAACTGCATTTTCAGAATCGCCCATAAATTTCAGTGAAATAAAAACGCGAAGAATTCTGGTCAGCTTGGTCGACAATATTTCGAGTGCGTTTGTTAAAATCGCAATAAAAGTTGCAATGAACACCACTCGAAATGATGAATCACCTGAGTGGTTTGCCATCAATGCAACGATTGTCAACCGCAAGGCACGCGACTCCAACTCCCAACTCCTGGTCGTATCCTGCAGTATTCCAGATGCATAACACTGCTCCAAATTTATGGCATGGAGTCGACAGCAAATGAACAACAAACCGAAGCAAACGCAAAAAGTGCAGCACGGCAATGTACGAGTACAAATGCGAAGTGAAGCTCTTAAATCATGTTGCATACAACTAGGCGCCAGGACACGCGTTGCAATGCAGCCCACACAAACACACTCATAGATACTCAACCTTAAAGCTGTGAGTGTATGTGTGAATGTCACATGAGTGTGAATATCCGCACTCGTTCATCACCCACACCCAAAATTCACAACCACAAATTCCCATCCCTCATTCCCAATTCCCAATTCCCATTCCCATCCCGGGCTGTTAATGGAGCCGGTGTCGCCATCGCCGTCGGCTGGACAACACTTTGTTCTTTGTCAAGCTGGGGAACCGAAACCAAGGACTAAGGGCCAACGACCAGTGTCCAGCCTTGGACACAGGACCAACTGCTGCGATTTGACTGTGAGTTTTTCTGACATTTTTGCAAATTTTTTAAACGTTTCCCTTTTTTTTATTTTGGTTCTTTGGCTTTGTTTTTGACGCTATCCCGTCGACATTTTCATTTTTCCATTTTTATAAATGATAAAGTGCAATTGATGAATGCTTTGATTCGCTCCTTTTCTTTTACCCTACACTGTGCTATAAAAAACTGTTTTGTTTATAGAGATTTATGGCATAGAACTTTGCACAATAATCATAAAATAATTGTAAGCCCCGTACATGAAATCTCTTCAAAACAATAGAGAATATATTTATATGTACTTGAATTATACTTGCATCTTTTAATTTTAAAATTTTTTAAAATTGAATTGTCTTTTGAGACCTTTTTCCATATTACTTGACTCTATCTTAGTTAATTTTTCAAGACACTAACTATTCTATTCTTTTCTAATCTATTTTAAAATTCAAGCTGAAAATTTCTTATATTTACACATTATATTATTATTTAAAATTTTTATAGCAAACTGAATTTTGTTCGTCACAAAATTGAATATCAGAAATTTTGGGGCTAGAAATTGCTTTCGTCCCTAGACTTTTACCTCGCTAAGAGGTTTTATTTGTGGGATAAAAGTATAGGAGTAATCGCCAAGGTTATATATAAATCAGTCAATTTATATAGGACAAGCACATGGTGAGCATTATAAGATCATTAGGTGTATATATGTGATGATCGATCGATCTTTCGGAGGCAGCCGCCTGTAAAAAAAGGCGTGACGCATTGCATTGAGTTGATGATGTTGATGAATTCATGTTCATGTTTCGTATTCCTTCTGTCCGTCTGCCAAATGCAACTGGACACGCTTATTGCATAATTATGAAATTTTTATGAATTATATGCAGTTTGGCATTGTAGGCCAGAAACCCAAAATGAAAGAAAAAAGAGCTGCACTAATTTGGCATAAAATTGTCAGCATCATCATCATCATCATCATTATCATCATCATCATCATTGTAATTATTCGACTGTCAGAAGCCGACGGCTGCTTCTGTTACTCAGTTACTCTGTCGTTTTGTCACAACGGCTGCTGACAAGTCGCAATTGTCCTCTGATTGAGTTGTGATCGATTACATTTTGACAAGGCCAAATTGGTCATGCCAAATTTTTTTTTTTCCAGCAACAGCAACAACAACAACAACAGCAGCAGACATGTGAAAATGTCGCTGTGAAAATGTGTCTCCCTTTTTATTCCCTTAAACTAGGTAATATATTGTAATTATATATTGAAATAATTTTCAGTCAATTATTGCTCGAATTTTGTTAAAGTTCATTATAATGTTTCAAATCCTTCTAAAGTTATTTATTATTCTTAGTATGGGTTGATAATAGCTGCTTAATAACTGCTGATATTTTGTAAAGCTAGTTGTAATTCTTCAAATCCCTCTTTAGTTATTTTATTTTTCACTTACTTACGTCACTTTCAACTCTTGGTAAAAAATGAAATATAAAGAAATAATAGAATAAGCTTAATTATACCCGGCGTCGCACAATCAATAAGAGCTGCTTCTCCTGCGTCTGGCTTGAAAGCAGAAATGAATTTCTTATAGCTCGTTATAATTTCGTAAATATGTATTTCGCTGCGACCTTTATATAAGTATTCGAGCAAACGGCGAAGATAAGCGACTGCGCATTTAAAGGAAGCACGCCCAGTCTGCCTTCCCTTCTTCCCTTTCCCCCTTCTCTCCTTCTCTTCTACTCTTCTACTTCTCACCTCCCCCGTCTATACACTCCCCTGTCGGCATTTTAAGTTTGTCCTGGCTTCCATTTTGCTCTCCGCAGCCATTGCTTAGAGCTTTTCGTATTTTCAGCATTGGCATTTAAGGGGCGGAGTTTTATTTTCACCTATACTTATGCTCTTATTTCACATTTTCATGTTGTTATTATGATTACTTATTATTGTTGTAGCTGATTTGAAAAGTTTTCGAAACAATTTTATGTGTGCTTGCAAATAATTTTTCTATTAGCTTTATTTAAAGTTTATTAAGAGCACGTTTTTACAAAATTATTTGATTTTTATTGGCCTTTTTTATGCTTTTTGGATTGGTAACTCGTAACTAGCGCAATTTGTAGAATAAAATTAGTGGTTAATCAATATTTGGGAGATGAAAATCTTGTTGAGTTTAGTAAAATTGCTTATTATTATTATGTTTTAAAATAGTTAAACCATTGGAACTTAAAGTTTAATTTTTTACATTTTCTAAGAATCAGAAACCGCAGTGAAATAATTATAAAAATAATTTTACTTGATTATCTTCAGTTTTCCCCTACATACGTATTAAATATATTCGTGTCTCAGGTTTTTTTTAGGTTTAATAAAAATTAACACTCACCTGAGAGTCTTTTAGACCCAATCTCTCAGCTAATTTCTTGCGATCCGGCTTACTGATATATTTTTGTTGCTGGAAACGCTTTTCTAAACCTTTTCGCTGTGAATCTAAAGAAGAAGAGGGAGAAAATGCAACAGTTATAAATGCAGTCAACTCATTTCAAATTTCTCCCTTTCTACGAACCTGAGAAGACGGCACGTCGCATCATTCCCCGACGAGGCTTTCCACGTGTCGAATGCGCCCAGGGAAATCCCTGACCGGGGGGCAGGGGAAACACTTGGGCACCAACTGCAATAAAACAAACATGTACTCGTAATGGGGGAAATGCATTAGACGATGCAGTTTGTGGTTTGGTCACAAAGCACTTGTTAATGAGCGCAATGGGGTTCCGAATTGTTAGGCAGTAATCAGAAAGGGGAGCAGGAATAGGCTCAGTGAGAGGGGCAGTCTGTGATGGCATTTAAGCTATTATTTGTGCTTACCGAAAATAAAAAAGTTAGGGGGAAAAAAATGGATGGTGGTGAAAAAAAATTTTATTTGTTTATTTTGATGCACAATCAAAATAGAGACCAAATAATGATAAAAATGACAATCCGTAAGGAAATCGGTTCAATTTTGTCAAAATTATGGCGGTTTGAAGTTCTGATAAACTGTGAACGGCCAAGTAAGGAGAAAACAGTGACAGTGACCCAAAGCATGCAAAAAATGGACGGTGATGGCTAAAAAAATAGGTTTTTATAATTATGATGTAGATTAAATATAGAGGCCAAATAATAATAAAATTGACATTCCACAAGGAAATCGGTTAAGATTACCAAAGTTATGAAGGTTTGAAGTTTTCGGAAAAACTTAAGATTTTTACATTAATAAAAAAGCCAATTTCTTGTACCCTTTTTTAACCCTATAATTTATACTTTTAATATCTATATATCTGACTCTGAATCAAGCTTATTTAAAGTGTTAAAATTGAGAGGCAACACTGATGGGGGCAACACTTACCACTCATGTAGGGATTGCGGCAATGCGCCAGCAGTGAATGCAAATGCGGATGGTTGAGTGTGTGGGGCAGAAAGGGAGTTGGTCGGCTGGGCATCGGCTTGGCAATGACCGGATGTATTGGCGGGGGATGTGGATGTATTGGCGGTGCGGGTCCTGCCGCCGGTGGTGGTGGTGGTGGTGTCGGATGCGCTGTTGGTGGTCCTCCTGTTGCTTGTCCACTCAACAGTTGTTGCTGTTGTTGTTGTTGTTGCTGTTGTAGCTTTTCTTGCGTTAATCTTCGATTGCTGTTGTCCTCATCGTCGCCAGTGCCGATTTCATGCGGTCGACCATCCTGAATACTGTTGTTATTGCTGTTGTTGTTGTTGTTGCTGTGATTGTTGTCGCTATCACTAATTGTGCTACCAGGTGACGACGCGGATGCGGCCGTCGTTGCTGTGGTTTGCGGTTGACAACTATTGCTGTGATGCTGCTGCTGTTGTTGCTGATGCGTTAGAAATGCGGGATGCAAAAAGTGGGAGTGGGCATGGGCGTGTGCATGATGATGCAGTGGGTGTGGCAGTCCCAGTGGCGCCTGTCCCACCAACGCCTGATGGTGTTGCTGATGGTGATGATGATGTGACGTCGGTTGTTGGTGCTGCTGCTGTTGCTGCTGTTGATGGTGCTGGTGATATTGATGTGTATGCTGTTGCATAAAGTTTTGTTGTAGATAAGGCCATATATGCTGCGGTTGCATGAACTCTGTCAATACGAAAAAAAAGCGAAAAAATAGCAGAAGAATTGTTGTAAAACTGACATTTATTTATTTTATATTTGGTCAGGGTGTAACTGGCAGTCCCAAATACACAATCTGTGAGTTTGCTCGATATATCTCTAAAACTAACTAAGCAAATTACTTAAAGTGTAAACAATGACCAAATAAAATAAACAATAAAATTATCTCAGCTACGTTGGGTTAATTTCCAGCCTTCTAGGTTTTACGGTTTGGTCTCTATAATGATCAGTCAATCAGTCCGTTAGTCAGTTAGTGAGTCAGTGAGTTAGAAAGTTTGGACGATATATAAATAATATAGACACATTATTTAAATAATCATCTTAAGTTGTATTCTTTTCCTGACGAATAAGGACAAAATCATCTTTTTTCACAGTTTTCTTTATTTTTAAAGCTTATCAAATTATGAAATAAACAAAATTCCTAACTTGTTAAATAATCTTAAAACTTGGTTGATTATAATTATTTCAACAATATTTTTTTTTGTTTATTCCTAACTAAAAAGGGCCTGATTTAGTTCCTTGGTTTTATTTTCTGTAGTAATTGTGTTCCAGGGAATTTCCCTTAATTTAACATAAACAATAAATTACAACAATACTTTTTTAAGAATTGGATCAAAAATTGTGTAAGATTTCTTGAAGTGATTTTCTTGGCGCCATCCAAGTGCATTCCAAGCCGAGACCCCAAAATCAAACTCACATACATCTTATCTTAAAATCTACCCTTTATGTGTGTGTATCTGTGCGGGATAAGTCATGCTGGTGATTTTCCGACAGATGCTGCTTTGAAGTGTCAAACTGGCATAATTAAACAGCTCGCAGCTTTCAGCTACCCACAATCCCCTTCTGCCCCAACACATTGAAAACTTTGAACACACGCACACCTTGAAGCAAGGCGCCAACAATGCCTTCAGTTTCCGATTTTCCACATTTTCCGATTTCACTTCATGTGGAAAGCAAACAAAAGTTTGCCGCCTTTCATTCGAGAACAGAACTTAAGCCTGCGGAAAGATTTTGGCTGCGTTTCATTTTCTAATTAAACACCCCAAAAGCAGCAGACGCCATTTACAAACACACACACACAGTCACACATACACTCACAGTCACACACACTCCCACTGACAGACGCCGCAGGATATGATTTTAATTCGATTAGAGCGACTGAAACAATTAACATATTAACGCCTCTTTAGTTCTAGTGTGTGTGTGTGTGTGTATGCTAGTATGTGTGTGTTTACGTTGTGTGCATATAATTTGATGGCAGGCTCCCAACGGAAATCTTGTGGCTTAACTTTTTAGCATGAGTTGCGAGTATTCATTATATTTATCAAATGTGTGTGTGCCACATGTGTGCCTAATGAGCACACAAATTGAGTTATAATTGTTCTGATTGTTTGTTTTATTTGGCTGCTATTTTGACCACTTTTGCATCTGTGCCATGCAAAATTCTCAAAAACTGCTGTTGGCAAAAAGTTTGTTGAATCGTTTTAGGAAACAAAAACTTAATTTGCAGCCTTCGACAAAGCAAAAAGTAATTGCACTTAGATAGGGTTTATTGCAGCAGTGGCTATAAAATAGCTTTTCTTATCTCATGTGATACATGCTCCACAAGATTAAATTATCAAAAAATGTTTAAAATTGCATCTTAATATTCAATAAATTTGCTAAAATTACAGATTAAAATATTTTGTATATCTTTAAATAATGCAGTTACTGTGTATTTAGATATATGTGATTTTCCCTTACAAGATGGCTTTAAATTAATTTTAAAGGAAAAAATACATAAGATTATATGAAACGATCGAACAGAATTTTGTTGAAACCATAATTCATTATTATTTTTTTCGGATTGTATTCGGAATTTATACATCGAATCATATTCTTTTGTTAGTTGTTCACTACTCAAGCATTGCCACGCTTCTGTCATAAAATGCATGTGAATTGATCTTTAAGCAAAAAATTGGCACATTAAATCACATAAAAAGTGCCATAAAAAACAGTTGGAAAACTCGGCCCCCTAATTAATAAAATAAACCCTGACAATTAAAATCCCACAGTCCAATTCGGAAAACCTCTGAAAACCCTCTGAAAGCAATTCACATGCTAAAAAAATGGATAAAATGCGTCGCAGTTACATTGACTGATAGACAATTCGACACGCCTACTTTTTGGCGATCCAGCTAAATACACGTTATATAAAAAACCGCCTCAATGAACCCTTGTTTTGCTTCTCTACTGTCCTAGTGTGTGTGTTTGAGCATGTGTGTGAGTGTGAGTGTGAGCGTGAGTGTGTACCTGTGCGCAAGCAGCACGCGCAGCCGCAAAAGGACGAGCTGAAATATTGAACGGAGCTCGGAACTCGGAACTGGTTTACGAGAATGCGCATTTGGCTTGGTCGGCAGCTACCAACGGATTTGTCGAGGCTCAGATACAATAATTTAAACATGATTAGGTCTGGTTGTGTTTTTACAGCCTGCTCCGATCCGCCGATCCGGCGATGCGCCTCCAGGGCTTAGGGAGCACAATAAAAAAAGATACAAAATGAAATGAGGCAATCCCCGTGGCACATTTGAATTGAAGTTGCTGTTCAGTCGAGTCGACCCTTTTGTGGCAATAGTGTTATTCTTTTGGATTTTCATATTGCAATTGTATTTTGATTTTGTATTTTGTATTTGGCATTGTTTATGTTTGGCATTAGCCACGGCAAATTAATTGCCAAGCCGCGTTTATTGCGTTCACAATGCGTAATAATTAAGTCCGAGTAGCTTCCACTTAGTAGTAGTCTCTCCACTTTTTAAACTTTTTTTTCGCTCCAGATAGGCACCTGTTTGCTTGAGTTCGTGTGCGCCTCTATGGCACTGGTTAAAAAAACATAACGGACATAGTTTGCAATAAAGTTTTACTTAATAAGAGATACTTGTCCCTTATATAAATACTTTACCTTAGAAATACTTTGTTAAAGAGCTCGAATGCTTATTTTCAGATACTCGCGCCTATAACCAGTATGAATCTTAAGCAGGGATCATAAACGGAACCGTGACCTTTAGCCGGTATTAGCTGATTAAAATTGGTAAGTGAAACCCTAATTGAAACAAAATATCTGTTTTATACAAAAATCCAAAATAATCGTTAAGTAACCCATTCATGTATTACGATTATCAAATATTAAATACATTTATATTTTTAGGGTGTAAACATTGGTTTTCCAAATAATTTTGATTTTAAATTTGAATATTAATCATATTAAATAGATCTTTTTTAATAATTAAAATTTTTGATATAACTGAAAACGAAAATACAAATGTAACCGAAATCCTAACATCTTATTGGTTTGATTCCTGATTTTGAGAACCGTGATCTTCTAAATTTGAGGTAATTTCAACGTAATTTTATTAAGTTTTCTCCCCTCTGTTCCCTTCCTCTTACCATTTCGGACTCGCACTCCTTCACGTGTATCGCCCAGAATGGCGGATACGCTGAATTTGAGAATAGGTTTGCTGATGTTATCCTTCAGGATGGTTGTGCCGCTGGTTGTGTTGGTGTTGGGCTCTAGTTTGGGCTCCAGTTTGGGCAATTTAATTTCCTCACGTCGTGACTCCATGTCCAGCTCATCGTCGAGGTCCTCATCCAAGTCTAAGTTCGGCGTCTCCACGCTATCAATGTCCGCCACAATCTCATCCTCATCATCATCATCCTCGTCATCTTCCAACTCCATTTCCTCAATGCTCTCAACACTTTCGGCACGATTCTCACGACATTTATCACATTTATAGCCACGTTTACCACAATTGCAATTGCACAATAATTCGCTGGAGCGTTCCTCCTGTCTGTCCGTCTGTTCGGCCGTCTGGCCACGACTCAGGAGCATTTCACTCAGGCTCGACTTAAGTTGACTCTCACTGTAACTCTGTGCGCGCTGTGCATGCAACAAACTGTCCACGAGAAATGCCGTAGACATCGCGCTTAAACTAAATCCTTGCTACGCAATGTGGCTCTATGTGCCTGGCCTGTGCTGTGTGCTGTGCGCGTCGCGTACGCGTCGAGTGCTCGATTCGTACTGAACAAGGAGCATTCGACTGGCTCGATTCTCGATTCTCGGTACTCCGTACTCGATTCTCGGTTCTCGATGCTCTCGACCACATTTTAGGGGTTGCTCTACGGTGGTTGGTCCTTTTCTCCTGCCCAGTCGTACTTGTTGTATGTGTACGGCACGTGACGGCCTTCTTTCATACTTATGTATACATATACACATACATATATGTACAAAGGAATATATCCACTCTTAGCTCTCTTCTTCTGCTTCTGCTATTGTTGTACGCTTTTTATTTGATTTTATTTGTGTGAAAACAATAAAAATTTAATTTTCTTGTTTTGTTGTTGCCTTGAACTGCTCGCTTTTCATTCTGTTTGTTTTCGCTCCACATTATTGTTGTTTTCTCTCTTGCTCTCGCTCTCTCTCTCTCGCTCTTTCTTTTGGTATATCTTTTGTTATTCGCTAACAACCTGAGTACACTGTGGTATGCGCACAGTGGGCCCGACGTGTGCTCTATGTATGGGTTTTTATTAAATCTATTCATAATTGTATTTTCCTTTACACTGACCGCTTATAGTTGGGCATCGGGTAAATTTAATAATAATAATTAATTGATCTCTATATACAATATTTTTCAAACTAAATAATAATTAAATATTTAATTTTTAAAATTTTTAGATCGTTTTTTTGAAATATTTTAAAAATGTGTGGAACTATATCGAGTATTGAAAAGTATAGAATAATTTAATGTCTACAATCTATTTAAATATCGAATATTACATTTTACTAATTTTATTTGTATATAATAATTGAATAATATATAAGGTTTATTTTAGAATTATTTTTACTAAGATAATTGTGCATTTTATACTCGATTTAAATATGCTTAACAAATTAGTTAATAATAATAAATGGCTGTGCAATGATCAGTCAGTGAGTCAACATCATGAGCTTAAAACATAAATATTTTAGGCACAATTTATATGCATATATGTCAATGGATTTGATTGAATGTATATATTGTGTGGGTAAGGTGTATTATTCAGTTAGTTGCCACTACACTGAGTGTAGTTTGTCGCATGAATTATGCTCCAGCATTTAGCCAAACTTCCATGCCACAAGTTGTTCATGTCCACACGCAATTTGTTGCAGCAGGGACAGAAACCGGACAAACAAACAAGAGCCAAGAGTCAGTAGATTAACTTTTATTATGACCGCAAATTAGTTGTCCTCGGCGCGTTGATGACGACAATCGACAATGATGACTTATTTACTAGCCAACAATAATGAAATTCCCAGAGTGTTGCCAAATACATAGGGCCAAGTTGACAGCATTCAACTTGGAGTCCTGGCGTTTATGTAAGCTTAGAAACTGACTGTGCCTTTCCTTATGACTTTTATGTGTGTGGTGCTACTCTATTGTATATTACACATATAGCACTCACTCACACACACACACACACACACACACACACTCTCTTTCTCTCCATTAGGTAGACAGAGAGACATAGAGTAAAAGCAACCCTTGTTTTGTAGCTTAACGAAAAGTGCAAGTGGTTGCCCCGTCGTCCTTGTCATCGTCCTCTTCCTTTTCCTCTTACTCGTAGGGGGCGTGGCCTCACTCGAATTGGAAGCTCATCATTGAGGAGCAAGGAGCACTCTTAGGGCAACAATAAGAATAAGGATAACAAAGCGCAGACCTTGTTAGTATTTGTGTGTGTTAGCCTGGCATTGTTTTGCCAGCCTTTTTGCGCTGCCATTTGTGGGTTTTGTGCCTTTCAAAAGGATTACTCCGCATCTAGCATCCTTCGCTGCTGCCACTACTGCCACTGCCAGCGAGTACATAAAACATGCTCATATAAGCGTATAAATATGTGATAATAATGATTAAAAGTTCTCATCATGCCTTCATCATTTATGCAAAGGATTTCACTCCCTGATTTCACTCCTCGCTGTCTCTCTTCATCTGTGTCTCTATCTGTATGTGTATTTGTACTTGTATTTGTGAGTGTCCTTACATTTTTATTTGGCACCCAAAGCTAGCGACGGCTTTGCATCATGTGGGTGTCTTAAATTTTGGATTTTGGCTGAGATTTTAACGAGTACTCTTCAATTTGCCAACAATTTTTTGGTACTTTGCCAGTTGTCACTGCGAATCCCTTATTAATATATATGTAACTCTTTGTCCTGGCTGACTGGCTGACTGACTGAGCATTGTTTAGGCCAAACCCTAACGCGTAGGAAGTTGATAATTTCACACAATATAGATGAGACTTCAACGTCAATAATCGGCAAGCAATAATAACTTTTTTTATTCTTTTAATTAATTTTTTTTTAAAGTTTTAAGAAATGTATCATACTAGCATTAAGTAGACACAATTTTAAGACCAAGCCATAAGACTTTATATACATACGTGTCTATATGTCTACATGGATATCCTTTTGAAACTGCCATAATATGAAGACAATTATTTGATAAGTGGACTGAAGAGGTACAGAGGCATTATTGCTCGTGTCTCTTTACTTGACAAGTGAAAAAAGGTCACAATTCACACAGATTTTTTTATTGGTGGGTGTTACCTCAAAAACCCCTCCAAAACATAGCCAGGCAAGTGTTGAAGACAAATTTGAATACAGACAAAAGTTTTAATTGTTTTTTAGCGCAGAATTGCGAATCATTTCTACTTTTGTGTGTGTTCTAAAAGTGTCTGCTGAATTGGAAATATGTAAATGATTTGAGTTTTGTGCTTTATTTAAATAATGTTGGTTGCCTATTGTTTTCTCAGCTTTTGGCTTTTAACTGACTTTTGTGTAGGGTTCTCTCTGGGTGTTTATTGCTGTTTGTTGCCATTTTCCGATCTGGGTTACATTTGCTCCCACTCTAAGATCTTACAAAAATTGAATTTTGGAAATATGGGATGTTTGGTTTTAGAAATATTTAATATTGCTTTTGAGTTGACTTTGAGCTAGAAGTGATCTGTAGAGCAGGCTTAAATCAAGTTTTTTTTCAAATACTTCCGGCGATATCGATGACATCTTCATCTCAACTTGTCGACAGTCAAAGATGCCACTTTTGGGGCACAGCAGAGTCTTGCAATTTTATGATATCGTGAAAATGCCAATGGAATGTAATTGACAGCCGCATCATTATATGGATATCATTATCGTGTACTCGAATCGTGTGTATCGGCACGAGAACGACGACAATGGACGTCGATTCCACGCAGAGTCAAATAAAAAAAAGAAAACAGATATAAGGTAAAATGTCACAAGATGCTGGGAATACGCTTATGTTTGGTTGAGGGCGTGGATGGGCAATATAATAAAGCGCAAACATTTATACACGACACTCGAGGCGAACGTTATTGAAGAGCATAACAGAGGAGAGAAGAGGGGGAAGAGAAAAGCAGAAAAGAGGAGTTCATGAGTCAGGACAACCGCCGCCAAGTCAACTGTCGATATCAGCTGCTACCCGATAATACTGCCCCCTTTGCTCCCTTCCCAATGGAACTCAATGCGAATTCTGTTTGCTATCGATTTTCAAAAGAACGTTTATTTTATTTTTATTATACGGAGGGTAGCTGGCAAATTATGGGCTTTTCATAACGTTAACAGTCGCATAAATACCGCTCTCTTTGTGTCAACCAAGTAGAAAAAATGCGATAAAAGATTATAAACTGTGTGTGTTGGTTGGTTGGTTCTGGCTTTTGGCTTTGGCACAGGCTGCTGGACAGCAGGATGAGGGCAGGAAGAGGGCCAGCATGGTGGCGACATCTGTTTCCGACATCTTTTAATAAAATTTTCATCTTTATTACGAAACGATTGTTTTACGTGCCCAGTTCTACACTCACTACTTAATCTAGACGTGTCCTGGCACACTGCAAGCAAGTCCTTTTGCGGCTCGCGATTCAACTTGAGCGCCTGTGCGACTCCGCATATCCGATTCCCTGCTCCTGCTCCTGTTCAAGAGGAAGTAATTAGAATGAAGCGATTTTTAGTTGCCGTCTTTGCAGAAAGTTCTGCACAACTTTATTTTTCACATTCTGTTATTTTTATTTTACTTCGTACTTGCCACACATAAAAGTTGGATGCAGAATGAGTAAAGTTCATAACTTGACTCTATGAAAATTAACTTTTATTACACAGTTTGTACACTGATAAAAAAAACGAGAACATTAAATTCTTAAAGCTAGAAAACACATCCTGGTTTTATAAAAGTATCTAAATACTCAAGACAGCCATTTAAAAAAAATAAGCACGTTTGTACTATTCAATTTTTGTTTTATTTTGATAAAAAAAAGGGCCTTTTATCTCTCAATGAATTCATCTCAGCTATGTTGTGTGAAAATTTTAGCCTCCTAGGTCTTACGGTTCGGGCTGCATAATGATCAGTCAGTAATGACA
Organism: Drosophila innubila; assembly: GCF_004354385.1. Taxonomy (NCBI): domain Eukaryota; kingdom Metazoa; phylum Arthropoda; class Insecta; order Diptera; family Drosophilidae; genus Drosophila; species Drosophila innubila. The sequence goes on from NW_022995376.1 coordinate 283,200, forward strand.
AATAGTTTTATACATATGGAAATAAATTTGTCTGGCTTGATAATTTTGTTTATAAATACATATTAAAGATATGTTTTTCGTAGACAAAGCTGGACTCGAACCCGCGTTTGTTTTCAAACTGATATTTAAGAGTAAAATATTTAAGATGAATGTTCTTGATTTTAGTAATTGGTATTTTTTTCAGTGCATACAAATGAAAATACGCATTGAAATATGAGTATATGTGTAAAATGTTGTGAAAAGTGGACAGAAAACAGGTGCTTGTATTGAAATAATTGCGAACTTAATTGCTTAATTTATTAATATTACACAATGCATAATTATTAATGGCTTGTGTGTGGTTGTCCTGTGGTTTCCGTTGCGGTGGTTTCCTATCAAAATATTTAAAGTATTGGTAATATTTAGTGGTCAGTTGAGTGGTAAAAGCATTGCATTTTTCCAGGCTATTTATATAAATTAGTATTTAACATAGTATTAAAATCGCGATTTATTTTGAACAGTTTTAAAAAGAGTCTTAGTAGATGAATCGCTGGGTGAATGAACATATAAAGGGAATATTTTGCAATATTTATTTTATTTGTTTTTGTTTTTTTTTTTTTTTTGCAAATTTTAAGCTCAGCAGCTTCGATTTTTGCATTGATATTCGCATGAAGGCGCAGAATAAACGAACTGGAAAATTTCCATGTGGCTATTCACATTTTTTGCCCTCATCCAAACTGACCGACAATAAAAATAATAAAAATAAGAAGAGCGAGAACAACAAATAAATAAACAAAGTGCTCAGTGGCTTTAATGAAAATACAGAGAAAAAATAACAATATTTCCTGAATTCATAATAATCATAATAATGTTAATTAAATTGTTTGGACTAAAACTTGTTGGAAACTAATTTTTTTATTGCATACAAATTGCATAATTAGTCAAAAGTAAATGACAGAAATTTAGAACTCAAAATTGAAAGGGATGCGCAGCTGAGGAAGATGATATAGGGAGGGGAAGAAGGAAAGAAGGGTTTTCTAAGGCAAGGCAAATGAATGTGTTGTTGTGATTAATAAAATTACACAAAATCACAGCAGCAACAACATACAATGAAATTTGACAGCTCGAAACAATAACAACAGTAGCAGCAACAACAACCACAACAGCAACAACATCAACAGCGACAAGGGTTGCTGTTTTTACCTTTTGAATGCTCCGGCAATTTGGGCGTTAAAAAAAGGCTCATCACTTGACACCGCCAAATGTCTGCCAAATGTGGCAGCAACAAGGCGCAGACAGGGACAGAGATACAGATAGAGAACGAAACAGAAACGTGGACAGGAAAAAGTAAGAACACAAGATTCGATAGGCTCGACTATTAGATGCCCAGTACCCGAATTATTAGCAATAATTTTTTCAATTCTAGTGAAATGTCGATTTCATTAGCACTACTTTCTATAACGCTTCTGAGCAGGGAATAACACCGGCACAGGAACCGTAAATCGAAACTAACCGTTTCATTTTTTCTGTTGGAACTGAAATCGTTACCGAAGTAAATCTCTGTCAAGAACCGAATCCCGAAACGCTTGTACCGGTTCGGTTGTGGTAAAGTTGCTAGCTCAAATAGTTGACCAACCTTCAACAGTCATACCTTGCTCAAAACTGAACCAAGCGGATTGTCATTTTGAGCATGATTTGGCCTCTTAATTGATTCTGCATTTACATTTTTATCACCCAGAAAATTTAATATTTTTTCGATACTAAGCCATTTATCATCCATTTTTCCATACTTACCCCTTGACATTTTTTCAATAACTTTGATCTCTCATAACTTCACTTACTTAATTTTCAAGCGGAATATCATATACCTTTAAATTGATTCTGAATTTAAATTTTTATTATCTAGAAAATATGACCTCTACACTAAAAAAAAAGACCAACTTCTAAAATCAAGAACATTCATCTTAAATAATTTGTTCTTAAAATAAATTAAAATAACGATTATTAAATTACCGATTTTAATTTTAAGAACATTTATTCTTAAAATAAGAACTTGGTCTTATTTAAAATGTTCTTAAAATCAAGATGTGTTCTCATAATTTAAGAATTTTATGTTCTCGACGCATTTTTTAGACCAAAAATCTTAGTTCTGAGACCAAAATCTTGATTTTCTGGACCTCTAGGTCTAGCTAATTATTTCGATGTCATGTTTATTATAAAACGACATCTTAACATTTTAAAATATTTCAAAATTGATTTGTTGTACCGTTCCGCACCAGTACTGATACCGGAGCCGAAAAAAAAAACTGAAATAGAACCTTTTACCGATCTCAATGCTGTAGCTTAAAAATTTGTTCGTTCTATTCAGTTTTTACTTATTGCTTTAACTGTGAGATCTGTATAGGTTTTTATACCGACGGACAGACTTTGTCAAAAATCCAATGGCCTTTGTACCCTTTAGTTACTGGGCTAATAAAGGCCAAGCCGATTGTTGTTGCAGCCTTTAAGGCGTATCATGCCACAAGATGTTGCAACGTGTGAACAATTTGGGAAAAGAAGACATTGCCGCTACTTTAACAATACTTTGCTCTACACACGAGTACACTGTACACGAGGGATGGGCAAAAGGGGCATCTTGAGGCGAGACTTTAATTAATTTTTATATATTTGCCGTCCGCTCTGTTGGCCCTATTGTGTTCGCCTGAATTATGTGACTCACTGTGGGCATTGCCAGCATTGTGACTCCGATTGTGAAGTGCAGTTCCAAGATCTACTTAGCCAGGCGTAAGTAAATTGAAAATTTATGTTGGCTCCCTTTTTTTTTATTTTGCTTTGAGAATAATTGTTGAATGGCTTGTAATCTAGTGGTAAGTAATTAGTCAAAAATTACAACTACATATGTCATTTACGAGAGTGGAGTTAAAAGAGTTTAAGCTATGGAAACTGAAGTACAAGAAAAAGTTGACAGATTAAATAATATTATTTTTCACCTTTAACAAGAATTAACTTTTTTGAATTAGTCCTTAATCTTACTGCTTGATTGAATTACTTATTTTTATATTGTTTTGCACATATATTTTGTAGATTTAAAAAAATCAAAAACCCAATATTCTTGATTTTAGAAACCTATCTTGCTTTACCAAAGTGCAGCCTCTTCTGATATATTTTCTAATATTAGCCACTTTTATAATTGTTCTTTATCTACATTAAATAAATTTGTCTCGGGAATTTAGAGTATGATTCCACATGATGCACCCGCACTACCCTAAAAGTGGCAACACTGAATGTTACGCTTATTTAGGTAACAGATTGTGCTGAAATATATCGTATTGAAAGATTGACGACTCACCATAAACATAAAGGCATAAAGAACAATCGGAATCAACTCATTTAGGGGATGCCTTTCATTTAGATGCGGTGTGAAATAAATGAAAGGGTGGCTCGATGATATGTCATACGAATATGTGCAGATATCTAGAGCAATAGTTGCCTTATAAATGCGATTAGGTTATGCAATAGAAATGAAAATGATAATTAAATTCGTTCTGGTCACGTGTGGGATGAAGCATAAATTGGCTTATAAAAGACAAAGCTGGAAATATGAATTGATTATGAATTAAATTAATAAATGTAAATTGTTCAAAAGATCATTCTTATATTTAAGAAAGCTTTTTCGCTCGAATTTCAAATAATAACAATATTTAATACTTAAATTAAAATGGGCTTATAAAAGACATAGCAGTAAATATGAATTTATTATTGTTTTAATTAAAATTGTAAATTCTGTGAAAATTGATTTGCTCTAATTCCTAATAATACCAATAATAAATACTTGTATTAAAATCATTTTCGGCTTTCAATTAACTAGCTGCCAGAACTTTGGGTGAAAGCCTGAAAGCCCGAGGCGTTGAATTTTTAATTAATCCATTTTCTCCTCTTTTCCCACATTTTCCCCATTTTCAAGCTGCTGTTCATTGTTGCATCTCTGATGGACATTTGGCGTCTGTTTTTGAATGAAGCCTTCAAAGCACATTTGGCATTTTGGTTTGGTTTTTGCACTCAACACACACAAATTTTGATTGCACATTTTAATTTAATTTCTCATATCTTTTAACTATTTACTCCTATTTGCATAGCTGTAGATATTATTTACATCTATACAAACTATATGGGTTTGTTTATTTTGATTTGATTGACATTTTAAGCGAGAATCAATTACAATTACCAAAAGGGTTGCATTTACATAATTAATAAGTATTTGCATTGCATATGTTTGTGATGTGTTTGATTTGCCAATATTTGAATTGAATACATGAAATTTGTATCTAATTTGAATTAGATATCGACTTAGACTCGTGTAATACATCCTATTCTATAGGTATCAACTATATCATATCAATAATATTTAGCATAGTATGTTGAAAACAATGCCAACAAGTATAAGATGCTCTTATTACAGATTCAGATACAACTCTTAAGATACATTCTACATAACTAAGCAATATTGTGGTATATTCATATGTACACGTATATGTATATGTATGTAGCACTCACATCAGCAGGTCAGTCGCATAGTTCAATTAAGGCATATTAAATATGCCAAAGTTCAGGAGCACAGCGAGGGTTTCGCTCACTTAATTTATCAATACAAATTAAACCGTCTACTATAGAAATGTGCAATATTAAAATTAAAATTATATTCTACATTTAAAAATTAAATTAATTTTATTACCCGCACTCCGCTCCTGGTCAGATCACTTAAGCAGAATTTCTTGTATAAAAGAAATCTCAAATTGAACTGAAGATCTCGAACTAACAGTTGAAATCTAGAAGTCTTGCTTAGACATTCGCAACTTCATGTCAAATGGTGCCGGAATAATTTGGGATAGTTCATATTAAAAACCAAAACTAATTATAAAATTTGTCTCACTTAGCTAAAATAAAATATGTAAATAATTGGCCGGTTGATGTGTGTGTAATATTTGTATTAAAAAAAAACTGAATTAACAGAATATTGCAGTCGATTGTACAATGATTAAATAACAATTGAATCATAATTAAGTGTCAACCGTGTGGGGAATATTGAACGAGTTAATTACATATATCAAGTGAAATAACTGACAATGGATGAGGGAAATAGAACATGCGTGAATATCGATACTGAGTACCTTAATGGGTGGCTGAAGGTGAAGAAACTGTAATAAATAAAACGAGCATCGTTTACAATTTATGACCTACATTGATAGAGGTCCCAAGGTTATTATAATTACTATTTAATTATTTAGTGTCAATTAAGAACAGTTGATTAATATTAAAATAACATTATGAAAAATAGGGTCATAAAAATAGGTTCATAAAATCATACAGTACAATCGCTATAAACTATCGGTTTTCACACTAAAATTAAGAAAAATGTCGCAATGGCTTTTTATTTTATGGTGATACTATCTATTTGATAGAAAAATATTTCTTAACAATAGAATTTTTTTTTCAATTTTCTAATTTTATGTTTATGACGATTTTTCTAAATATATAAAATAAAGTTTCTCAGTGTAGACTAAGTATAAGTGTTAGTGTAAGTATGCTCTAGTTCAAGCTAGCTGGGATCAACCAACAAGAACTGTAGGCTTAAGTTCTATATGCAACTATGCCAATTTTCTATCAATAAATTCCAGAAAAGAAATTTTTTTTATAATTTTCATTAAATCACCTGTTGTCGATTTACAATTATGACAATATATATTTTAATGATGTTTACACATTATTAAAATGAAGTTAATTAATTATTATTAAACTAGTTCAGTTAATGTGGATCCCATTAAATATATATTGCTTTCGATGCCTGTTGACTCGTATTGTTTTTCTTTCTTGCAATAAAATAATCAATGAAATTATTAGAGCTCTCTAAGATAGAAAAGTTGTTATCTGGAAATTGTAAGGTACACAATAAAATTAAAATTAATGCACTAGACTTAGTATTTATTAATTATATACATTATTAAACTATTTACTATATTTGATTGTTGTTGATTCTATTTGTTTTTCTTGACTCAACAAAATTATTAATTCACTTAGTGAGGAACCACAAGTTGTTAATTCAAAGTTGTAATACACTTAATACAATTAAAATTATTTACATTAAACACTTAATTAAAATTATAATTAATTTGTTCTAGTTAAAAATAATTTTACAAGCGCAAATTGAGGGCGTAATATATAATAGTATTCTCATTATCGCCTCCTTTTTCTAGAATAATTAAATCAACGTGTTTCTAATGCAAGTTTTTAGCAACTTTTCCAACTGGAATTCCCGTTGTGATTAATTAAAATTAAATGCATAGTTGATTGGGTTGCGTTTGTTAGTTTTGAATAAGCGAATTATTTATTTAGAGCATTTAATTTTAAAATAATGCCATATTATAAATAAATGCATAATTGGAATTATATTGTACTAACTACAATAAATATTTAGAAATGTATTGGTTTTAGGTTGGCTTTCGTTTGATTTGTATTTCTTGAACACCCCAAAATATATTTTAGTAAATAAATTTTCTGCCTAAAGGTATGCAAGCTTTTTACAGATCTCTAAAGCAACAACCAAACAAAGCTACAGTAATAATTCAATAATAAAAAAATATATTTTAAATAAATCGAGAGATTAATTTTGTTTAACATAATAATCTTAGTTCAGTCCTAATTTATTTTCCAGTGAGTGGGAAGACTTTTGAAAACTATGAACACGAAAGGATTATTAAACAAGACATTTTTCGAGATCACTATGGACGGCAGTTCGCGCTAGTGACGAAAGCAGCACGAAGGGTGCGAAAGGCGACTAGCAATATATACAGCTAATTTGAAAATTTGCTATGGTTGTCCGATCAGATCGAGTTTTATACTGATCGAAAGGCTTAGTCCTATCTATTCCATTTCAAAAATCTAGAAATGTTTGTTCTACGACTTTTTGAAGAAACCGCTAGTTTAGCGGGAAAACGCTCAATCCCGCTTTAGCAGTAATTTTTATGTACAAAGAAGCTCACCCTTTTTGCATAAGTGCACAATGCCAATTTTCGTTTTTTTTTTGTTTTATTAATTTATATTTTTATTTAAATTTTTTATATTAAACTGAATTTTGTTCGTCACAAAATTGGATATCAGAAATTTTGGGCTAGAAATTGCCCACTAGCCATTTACCTCGTGTAGAGGTTTTTTTTGTGGTCATAAATACACTCAGAAAATTTAAAAACTACAAATTTTGTAAAATTTAGGAAATTTTCTATATTTAACTGCAAATCACCTTTAAAAATGGATCGAAAAAATAAAAACGTCTATATTTTTTAAGGGTGTGACGGCTTTAAAATTAGAAAACCTTGTCTAAAGTTCTTAGAGTTTAGCCACATGTATGGTAAAATTTTCTTATATTAAGAGTGTATCGTCTTAGAAATTAGAAAAACTCTTATAATTTGAAAATTGTCTCATAATCTAAAAAAAATATTTTCAAAATGTTTAGATAGAAACCAGGGTGCAAGACGCATTTGGTGTAATTTTTAGGGCGATTTTCGAAAGTTTAAAGTGAAAATTGACTGCTTTAGTTCTAATACTGTATGATTTTTATGAAAGTAGGATTTCAATATTCTACAAATAAAGCAATTACGAAATAAATGTAACAGGGTCACAAGATAAATCGAAACTTTTGACTGAAGTTAATTAATGTAAAAAGTCTGCTGGTAATTATTTCCATATCAGCGCCTTTATTGTGGTATATGTATACGCAGACATTGCTCCCCCCTCTTTGGCAGACGAATCTCCCTTCTGAATAAAATAAAAAAATTATTATTTTATTTTATTCATTATTATGGTGTCCTTCGTAGAGTAATTGAAAACAAAAAAGTGAAGAAATCAACGTAAATGCTGTGTAAACTCCTCGAGCTGTTGCTTGACTTCTAAGCCAGCTGTCTGTGAATTATGGCCAAATAAAAAGACCAAGTTGAATACAATGTTGACTTTAGTTGTTGCCGTTGTTGTTGTAGTTGTAGTTGTTGGCAGTATGCTTTGTAAACCCGTTTATAAGAGCCCATTTATGTTTGAGTAATTGAAATACATGTAAAAATTATTGCACTTCATGCCTCACATTATGGCAATATCTTTATAACATACAATATTAAATAGACATATATCATATATATATCATACACACATATACTTGTATTATTTTGCTAGGTCATTTCTCATACGATTTTTGTTGTTGTTTTTTTTTTTGGTACGTTTCTGATTTCCGATTCGCTTGGCAATGGGATGCCATTTGATCTTTAGATCTTACGATCTTTAGTAAGCTACGAACCCAGACCTGTTTCCTCCTCCTACTCAGGTAAATCAACTTTCAATGTGAAGGATGGTGCTAAGTTGTTATTTGACATTCTGGTCACACCCTTTTTGTTGCTAGTAAGACTATCTGTTATATCTATACTCGTATGTGATAAATGTGATGTACCCGTAAAAGCACGATCACGAGCACTCACATTACACTCGAACTCGTATTTGCACGAAAATATCAAGAATTGTGAAATTATTAAGTAATATTCATCTACAAGCCCTTGAGCTGGCGAGCAAAGCCCTTGGGTACATAAAGGTGCGAAATGCATTTAGGTTCTATTTTCAGATCATTCAAAAAAAAAGCCGACCGATTTTTTAGCAAAATGTCATTTTGTGGTTAGGCTTCTTATTCATTCTGCATTCAAAATATTTTATTTAAAAAAGAAAAATGTTTTACCTCTGGATCTTGGTTTTGATATTAATGCTAAGGGTCCCCCTTGTGATTTTCGAATATTAAAAATTTTAGATCTCAAGTTTTCACTTTTAATCAACTCCTGGTTCCGTAATTTGTATAAAACAACATTTTATATTTGATTTCAAGACCTTTCATTTTCTTGTAAAAAATTATGGCAAATTGGACAAAAATTTGGACTTGCTAAGTTGCTAGGTCAAAGGTTCGACAAACTTTAAGCTTTTATAACATTGTCAAAAGTAGACCGATTTTCAAGCAGAATTTCATTTTGTTCATGTTTTGGCTTCTTATTTCATTCTGCATTCAATTTAAATTTTTTTGTAATAGATATATTTTTACCTTAGGTTCTTGGTTTCGATTTCAAGGCTTGTGACTTTCGAAAATTAAATAAAATTTGCAGTGATACTCAAACTTGAACTTGAATAAAACGAAGCTTTTTTCCTTTCCCAGCTTTGTCCTGAGCAGGCCTCAATCAGCTTGCAAGACATTTTGGCAATTACTGGAAGGCTATGTTGTTTATATATATATATATATATGTAAATATATTTAGTAGCGACACTTGTAATGTGCATTGTGACCTTTTGCAGCAAACAACAAGAGTAGTCACAGTAATTATAATTATAAACAATATACATGAAATTTTTGTGCCTGATGTGCACAACATGTCCAAATATGTAAATTCGCTTTACGACAACAATTAAAGTTGTTCTTGTCAAACTGAAAAACAAACCCGAAAAGTGCAACCTTCGTTGGATTATTAGATTAAGGTCTTTATATAAGTGCAGCAACATCCTTGTACATTTTTATTATGATGCAACATGTTATAACGTGATATAACGCATTTAAAGTCAGTTCCGATTCGGGTTGAGGTTGAGTTTCATTTTTATTGAAAACAATGTCCGAAACACTTGAGCTTGACTTCAGTGAACTTTCATAAATATGGGAAGCATGTATTTCTTAACGCTTGGTTTCACTAACTGGTGTTTTTGCTAAAATTTAGTTTATCTTACAGTTAAGAGTTTGTTGTTTAAGTTCTTCAAGTAATTTGTTCTTAATAATTGTTTTAGTTGAAAGGCTGTTTCCGCTTTATTATGCAATGGATTCAAATCGAATAGAATACGAGTAGTATTTTACTTTACTCGTACTGATCTGCCTCTAACAGCAGCAATATGCAAATCAGCTTTTTGATCGTTAAAAGCCCATTGAAGTTCGCATTTTAAATCGTTTTTTATAGTAACTAACAGTTTGTCAAGTAACTGTTTTGATATATATTTATTTTTTTTTGATACATTTTATTTATTTTTCAAACAGTAGTTCTAGTTATGTGGTAGGTCGGGGACTCTAACATCTGAGCCACGGGACCACACAACTGTTTTGATAAATTTAATGAATCGCATGTTTTCGGGAAAGAAGAAGCAAGTACTTGTCAAACTTTATATTTTTTAAAATAATTTATATATTAAATTGAATATCACAAAATTGGATACAAAAAATTTTAACCATAAAAAGGGTTTTGTCTTTCGTAAAAATTTGAAAAAAAAAATCTTTTTTTTTTTATTTTCTTATTTTATTGTAGTTTACTATGGCTCTCTTAAATAAAACAAGGTCCATGGGATTAAACTCGTTCTAGAATTTCAAAAACTATACGTATTTCTTCTTGATTGTCAGAATAATTACTTTACCCACTGTAGATCATAGTAAACAGAGCCTATAATTAGCAGACACAGCTCCTCAAGAATGTGCAGGAAGTCGGACTTGGAATAAATTTATGTTTTATTGACCAGATTCCATGATCCTCAATATAGCTGCAAATTAGACGTGTCAATTGCATAAGGGTTCGAATTTTAATATCGTAACTAACTTACTCAGGTTTTGCTCTATGGAAATTGAAATGACGTCAAGTAGCGTTTAATTTTAATTCTGTTTTGCTGTTGTTACGAGTATTATAAAATTCTTGTTTATAAACAAACTGAGTCTGTTATTATTCTGACCTACAGTAAAGTGCGTAATACTGTTTATTGATTTGTACAAGTAGTTAATGCTACTTATACATACTTATTAATATAAGTACATTTATTAAGGGCTCGAGACTTGACTACGACTATGGATAACTGAGCGGGACCGGCTGTCTGTCTGTCTCTTTGTCTCTCTGTCCGATCGTTAGCATGAAGTTTAGTTAATTTCCAGTTTCAGTACGGCAAATAAAAGTACAAAAATAACAATTGCTCTCTATGAGCTTGAAAAATTTTCCACTTTAAATTGCCCACTTGTTTTTTATTGTGTACACGTGTTCAAAAATGTAGAATTTTCGCAATTTTCAAACTGTTGCAACAATTTAATTTAAAAAATTAAAATTACTTTAAATCAATGTGGCTAGTGCCTTAAGTAACGAGTATTCGAAATCAATAAAATAGTAACCCACTGGAATTTCTGGGTTTCTACCAAATGTCCCTGAGTTCTGTTCATAAATACTTTCGATTAATTTTATATTAACTTTATATTATTTAAAATCAATGATTGTAAAAGTAATTGTACTGAAAACAATAACAACTTCTGAAATCAAGAAAATTTATCATAAATATATCGTTCTTAAAATAAGTGCTTTTCTTTATATTCTCAGTTTTGAGACTAAAATCTTGATTTTAGAACAATTTTTTTCATCAGTGTAGTGCCTTGAGTAATAAGGAATCGAAATAAATAAAATAATAATGTACTGGGATCTTACGCGTCATGAGACTAATTGAAAGTAAAGGGAAATATGTAAACGTAATTTTCCGCTGTCGCCTTAAATATCCTTCAAAAAAAAAGAAGATGAAGGAAATGAAAAAACCCTTAATGATTACAGACTAAATGAAATTAAATAATGTAGGAAGCAATCGAGGCACTCAACTTAAGATCTGTTTACGGCCACTTCACTATAAGTATTCACCACAAGTCACAAATGACTCAGCAAAAGTCGCGAATTAAATATACAAATTAAATACGGGCACAAAAAATTCGTTCAGCATAAAACGAGTAAAAATCAACAAAAGGAAAACTCAACACAGCGTGCAAAAGACTTTTTTATATTCACCACAGCTTCGAGTTCTGCTGAGAACGAGCAGCGATGCCGACAGCAACGACGCGACGTCGACGTCAGCTGATCGCCATGCAGATTGCCAAATTTTGTATACTGCAAACTGCAATGACGTCGCAGCTGGCAGCGAGGATTGCGGCAAGTGATAGCGCAATACACACACACACTGACACACACACACCGACTTAAGCTAAGATTTGCACACACACATAAGCTGAGCTGCCGACGCAGCTGTTGCTCGGCTCGACTTGATACTTAGTCGGCGACTGCGACAGAGGCTGCTGTGACTGAGCTGCGACGCCGACTGAAGTCGAAGTCTTGCGTTTTGAACAAAAACGTCTTGCGGCGTCGTTCGTCCATTCATGCGAGCTTTTCATTTCGACGCGTCAACTTCAACTTAAACTTTTAAAGCGACTCACGACAATTCAACGCGATCGCGTCTCAGTTTCAGTTTCGTTTTCAGTTTCAGTTTCGGTTTCAATTTCGTTTTCAATTTCAATTTGTGAATTTGTGAAATTGTGTGTGGGATTTAACAAAATAAATGATAAAGAATTTAATAGTAATAAATAAAGAATACAATAAATCGTTCACACCTTCGATAATGTGATCTTGTGTGTGTGGGTGTGTGTTTTAAAAGCTTTTAAAGGATAAGCCAATTCTTATTAAATCAAGAAATGTGGATAGATTGAAAACTCAAAAGGCAATTCAAAAAAAAAGCTTTGCTCAACCAAAAAGTATTTCCAGTTCCATAATCAACGAACTTATTTGGATTAGCGGCTTTGCAAGAGATATATTTAAATTAAAAGTAAGTTGAAATAAATTTTATTTGAAAACATAAAAAGAAGTGATAACTACAAAAAAAAAAAAAAAAAAAAACGGGTAGAACAAATTGTGTGAATATGAAGAGAAATATCACATATTTATGTCAACTAAGAGCTGTTGACCTAGTCTAATTTTAAAATTAAAATTATAAGAAAAAGGCATTTTAATTAAAATAACGGATTGGGAAAAACCCAGAAAATCCCAGTCAGATCAATAAATATTGGTATTGGTATTGGTATTAGTTATAGTATTAAAAGCGCATATGTAAACTTAATTATCGATCAAGATCTTTTCAAATAGATTTAAAACATCAATTAGTCAAGAATATTTTGCGTGTAATAAAATTTTCAGTCAAGTTTATTTCCAAGTTTGAAATATACAGTGACTCTCATCTTATTTGACCCACTCGTTTAATATGTAGTGGGTCGAATAAACTGTGAGGCACTTACATATGCAATCCGTAGGCAATTAAAACGAATTTGACTTTTTATTTGGCAATATTTTAAATAGATATTTACCCGAATAGCCCCAGCGTTACCATATGGTAACACGCAATAGACATTTATTAAAACTTAATTCTTAGACAACATATTAAAATTAGACTAACTTTAATATGATATTCTAAGACTAAATTGTTGTCTCTAACTGATAAAAATTTGATTGAAACAATCTCTTAAAGATAGCTTATCGAAAAATGCGCATTAAGTTGCTTACTGCATTCTGCAGTGCAAAAAAACGGCATTTGGCAATTCGTCGCAAGTAAATTTAAATCGTTTTACTAATTTTAGTACTGAGCTATATGAAATGCACACAACTTTAAAAAGGTATAAGAATGCTTTTTTAATTATGAAAAACATTCGGAATAAAAAACATTTTTTCCCGGTAAATTTACGCTTTTCTTTTTCTTGTTACCATATGGTAACGCTAGTGCCGACAGGGTACAGGTTTTTTCCATACATTTTACTCGCGTTTTGGTACTGTTTTGTTCGTAAAATATGATTGTTCCTATGACAGCTATTTGATATAGTATGCCGATTTGAACCAAATTTAGTCAGGATGTATAAAACCAACCTAAATGCATATTCTGTGAGTTTGGTTGAGATATCTCAAAAAATAAAAAAGTTTTCCATACAAAAGGTGAATTTGACCCCGATTGTTCCTATGGCAGCTATGTTATATATACGGTCATATATATCAAGGAGGAGCCCCCTGTTGGATAAAGCTGTTTTTATTAGACTTTTTCGTAAATATTCGTATTTTGTAGTATTAAAAATACCACTACCCAGTGGGTACTAGCGTTACCATATGGTAACAGCCGAAATATGGTCCTGTCGATTATCCTGACAAGGACAAACAAAAATTATGTTTGTTTCGAATTCAGCGACCTCAAATTTATCAGTCCTGAAAGTCCCATAAAGAAACTCGAATAAAAAGCTCAGGGCTATTCGGGTTAATAATAAAACTTAATTTAATTTTTTTTGGTTGTTCAAGAGAGTGCTGCAAAAAAATAGTTGCGCAATCTGCTATGTGTAGTACTTTTCATAGATGGTGTCGACCTTTTAAGTTTTAATTAAATGTATACAACTATTTTGACTTTTGATATGCCATAAAACTTTTGTCAAAATATGCAACCACAATCACGTAGCTTTGATAAAGAGATTAATGTCAAACACCCTCTTTATCTTGATTTAGAAAGTTCGGCATTTTCTAAAGGTCAGGTCAATGTAGAGGTCAAATATGTTAAAAAAATGTTAAAGTTAGCCCATATTTTTATTAAAACATATAATTAGTAGAATGAAATATCTTTATTGATATTTTAAAAAAATTTTCAATAACTTTTGTTTTGAATAATAAAATATTGAAATAGTAATTTTACCATTTTTTCTAATACGAGAAAAAAATTAAAAAAAAATAGTAAAATTGGATTATATATGACTTTTCTATTTATCCAGATAAGCTTTTTCAGTGTGTTTTTTTATTTTAAGGTCAAAACTCTTATTTTCAATTCCTGATTTAGCTATATCAGATACTAAAATTAAAGCCTACAAAGTTGAATCGCTTTGTAATCTTTGTACCATTTTTGTATTGCTTGTTTTAGCACAAGCGACAACCACAACAACAACACAAAAGTCGCGATAATATGACCTAGCTAAGTTTAAAAACTTTAAAAAAAATATTAACAAGAGTTTACTAGAAATATGTAAGTCAATGTCAAGTTGGGTCTTGGTTTTAAAATAATAGTTATTTGTGTTGGCGTTCAGCAAACGAAGGGAAATAAAAAAAGTGTGAAATTGTATGTAAACATCGCAAAGAAATGCTAGTTACAGTTAACAGTTAACAGTTTGAGGTGTGTCGAAAGTTCTGAAAGAGTTTAGTTTGAAGGCTGGTTCAAATTTATTCAATTTATTGCATTTTTCAATTTATTTATGCTCTTCGTTCGACTTGTTTGTAGTTCAATGCACGATCTGTCATTGACATTGGATTTGGATGGAACAGCATGAGATTGGAAATGAAGAGCAATTAATTCCTAGGTTCGAATTCCATATACAGTTTATTAATTGTCTGTAATGATAAAATAAAAATGTTTTATTATTATAATAAAATCATAGCTATTATTTTAAATTTGTCAACATAAAGCAAAAAAAAGTGGCACTCATATATTAATGATTGTTCCTTAAATTTTAACTTTTCCATAGGGAAGTTTGGCAAATCTATATGTAAAAAACTCTTTGTCCTGACTCACTCATTCACTGACTGATCATTGCACAGCCCAAACCATAAGCCCTGGGAGGATGAATTTTACACACAACATAGCTGAGAGAATTTTATCGTGCAACAAGACGATGTTTGCGAAATTCAAATTGTAAGAGGGTAAAATTCGGGGTCAAAGCTTACACATTGAGAAAATTACTGTGTTTTATATATATTTCTAGTCAGTGAGTGGGATAAAGATCTAAATACATTAAATAGTTATTAATATTAGTATTGTCAGAAAAATATTTGTGACTTGAGACATTATTTTTTTGTTTCCTAGTATATCTTGTTAATTTTGCTAATTTATAAGAATAGAAACTTATCGTATGCTCAGCTGTAAACAGTGGATTGCATTTACAAAAACGAAGAAATAGTTGCTAATCATTTTTGAGGATGTAATTTTTTCCTAAATAATCATTAAAATAAAAATTACCGAATGCCACAAACCAAGTTTCACTTTCAAACAACAATTTCAATTTTTGTCAGCACTCTTTTGACCACTTAACTTTACAGTAGTGCCAACTACCAACTACCAGCTAATCATCCACACATCCAGCCTTTTAGGCTTTCAGCCTTTTAGCCAGCCCATACGCCCACAAATACATACTCGTAAAATTGGCAATGGCCAGGCACAGAAGTCGTCTTAATAAACCGCAAAATGCAAAATAGTTAAGTGCAATATATTAAAAAAAAAAAAAGCCCCTATATGAGGTGAAGAGCAACAATTACATGACAAAGTGTTGCCTTTGTTGTTGGGAATATATATATATATATTTTTTTTTTTGGCATTTCTTAGCCGCTAAATTGAAATATTGACATAAGCATGTGATTCACGGCGTTGTTTTTTTTTTCTGCCAATGTTGCCACACGATGTTATTGTTGTTGTTGTGCCCCGGGCACATTTTGCTAATAAACTGAACATGCGACAAGCTTATAACAACGTTTATATAATATGATGTATGCTATATGCTTTTTTAATAGCAATATGATTTGCCTATTGATAAGCTTATAATTTTCGGGTGGTTCGCTTTAATGTGCCAGAAACCCATCAATCTATCAGCCACTTGAGCCCCAAAGTCAGACATAGGCCAATCCAATCAAAAATGCTTTGACTTAGGTCAGGATTGACTTTGGCTTGAATTGAATTTGTTGCTTTGTCTTAAGGCCTCATTGTTGCCACGCTTCGTTGGCGGCCTTCGTTCCAAGTGTCAGCTCTGAAAGGCAGGCAGAGAAATTTAATAATTCAAATAATATTAGTTTTTAAATTGAGATCGGAAATAAAACTTATTTTTACTATAAAAATCTATTAAAAATGTTTAGAACCAAGTGGGGTATTTCAAAAATAACTGTCATAATTAATTTTTGTTTATTTTCGATCACTGGTTTCAAGAAAGTATTTCGAATAACAAAGTTTTGAGCGAATTTTAAATATAAAAGAAAAAGTTCTGCATCTTACTTAAAGCTAAAAAAATGATCATAGATGAAAGAAAAAGAGCGACAAAGAGAATGAGAGAGTAGTGGTGGTTAATAAACGTATAAATTACAACACACAGCCAACTAGACGCACTTACAAAAAAAGCAACAAAGTGCTTGTTGTTGTTATTTACCTGTAACTATTGGAAAATTGTTAGCCAATAATGCGCTGAAGCTGCCACGCTTCAACGATTTGCCACGGCAACCGACCGACGAACCGACAACCGTCAAGAGAAGAGCGCGTGGCAATTTGCTGAGTTAGCAAGAATTGCCGAGTCCAAGTCAGCTCACAGCAGAGGCTTCACAGAGGGCTAAAAGCCACTTGGCTATAATTGAAGCAGAATTTTAGACCGGCTACTGAACATATTGTGAGTGTGTTAACGCTTTGAGGTATTTTAAAGCTTAACGAGCTGAACGAATTTGGCGTTGGGAGTCATGAACTGCATTTATTTAATAGATATCATATCTTCTGTTTTTTTAAGCATCTTTTCTTTCGTATTGATTAATAAGGTTAATTAGAAAATTCATTCAAAAACATTAAATTAATGAAATTCATCAAATTGAAAGGCTAAATTAGCTGACGTCTTCAAACAACTTCTTTGTGTTACTTAAAGCAACTTTCTTAAACAAACTTTTTATGAACCTTTCCTTATTGCGTGTCCAGTTCGTTGCCTAAGTCTTTAGTTATACTTTTTTATTTTTTGAGCATGCTGCGAGCGTCATTGCAAATTGCATAATAAACTTCAAACATATTCAAAGTCAAATGTTAAATTACTTAATAACATTTAACCAAAATTTGGTTGCTTGTTGTTGCTAGAATGATTTGATGCGCTCGAAGTGTTGCCAACTTAAGTAAATTGAGCTCAGCGAAACGATTTACATGGCTCAGATGCCAGTTGGAGCAGTAGCTTAGGAAAATATATCCAACTTCGCGAATACTGAAATCAGGGACCGTAACGATTTTAATTTTGAAAATGTAAATTATGAAATAATATTAATAAATAAAGAAAATTAATATATCTTGCATTATAATTTGTAACTAATACAATTATTATTTACTAAATTTTTTATCAAGTTTTTTAAAGGCATGCACATTATTATAAAAAATATACATCTATTGCATCAAAATTTGTATATAAAATTCAAAAAATTTATAATTAGTGTTATACCTTTTAATACTCTATTTTGATTCTGCATCAAAATTGGAAAACATAATATTTTTGGCTTCACTATCAAATTGTTCCATGGACATGGTCACTGTCCATTTTCTCCATACTTTCCCTAAGACCCTATTTCAAAACTTCACACCTTCATAACTTTGTCAAATCTTAAACGATTTTCTTGCGAAATGTAAATTTTATATTATTTTGACCTTTTATTTGATTCTGCATCAAAATTGGGAAATATAATATTTATGGCTTCCCCATCAATTTTTTCCATGGATATGTTCACTGTTCATTTATCCATACTTTCCCTTAAACACTATTTCAGATATTCAAACCTTCATAACTTTGTCAAATCTCAACCGATTTTCTCGCGGAATGTCAGTTTTATATTGTTTTGGCTTCTATTTTAACTCTGCATCAAAATTGGAAAACATAATATTTTTGGCTTTAATATACATTTTTTCCATGGTCGTCCATTTTCTTTAAAATTCAAACATTTTTATAAAAAAAAATTTATAATAAGTGTTATACTTATTAATACTTTAAATTATTATTTGATAATTTTTTTTATTTTTAAATTTTTAAATGCATCTATATTGTTAAGCTCATAACTTATATTTTGCTGGCTTAAATCTTTCGTGCTGTTTGGCATAAGGAAAGAAATTGGCGGTATATATGATTTAATGGCTTTTGACTCTTGGCTCTAATGAATACCTGGTCCATGTGTAAGCTGTAATTATGGCTAAATACTTATGCTGGCTGGCCGTCTTCAATTTTTTTTGTCCATACAGTGGCAACTTCCGCAATATTGGGAAGTCTCAATGTCAACAGAGCGAAAGATGAACGAACTTTTCAGTTATCTCAAACATTTCGGAACTTTTCTTATAGGGCCCCGTGCTGATTCCCTTTTCAATAATTGCATACAATTTGCCAATTAACGCGTCCCAACGTTGCCAATTATGAGATGTGCCTCTTTGGCATTGGCTTTATGAAGCCATTCAAGTGCTCCTCTCTCTATAATCAGCCCAAAATGACTTCGTTGAAGTTGCAGTTAAGCTTGCAAAAAATTGAAATTTTATATACATAAATAATAAGGTGTACAAAATTAACCGAAAAATTTATTAAAAGTACATAAAATGAAGCTAAAGTAAAAAAAGGTGAAAACAACAACAAAACTGGATACGGAACAGCTGAAAGAGAAGGAGAAAGATAAATGGTATGTGACCTTCACAGTGCAGATAGACCCCCTCCCCCTTAAACTTCCCCTTCCACCTTCACTCCTCACCGTCCTCTTTGGATGCTGTGTGAAATTTATTAATGCAACAATGCAACAAGACAGTCAAAATAAACAAGTGCACAGTTTTCGACTGGGAGCAATAACAACAACAACCAAGCAAACAATACCAACAGCAACAACAACAATGGCACTTTAATGAACAGCTACCACATATCACAAGCCAAGTAAGAGTGGAAGCGTCAACTTGACAACAATCGATAGTCATTGCGGTTATCTGCACTTCTTTTTGGTCAGATATTCGAACTTTAGATTTTTCAAATATAAAGAGTGGTTTTAAATTAAAATATGCTTAGTTTCAATATTTGTACTAAATATAAATAAATACAAATTTAAATTCGTAAAATTTACAATCGTAGCGTTCGCTGAAAGAAACCAAAAATGAATCTCAAATTTTGACTCATGCCTCGCAGTGGGAATAACAACCAAGTGATACCAAAAGATACCAAGTGCAAGCAGGCAAGAAGATTGGTAGTACGTTGCAGACGTTGTTAAATGCCAACCAGTCAGTGGCTGGCACAGTGGCTTATTGGCTTAGTGGCCTGTTGGCCAAGCAACCTACTTATTTCTGCCTGGAATGGCCCGTTTGGTTTTCTGCTTAGCTGGTTAGCTGCCTGTTGGCTGTTGGCCTGGCTAACAGCTCATGCGCCTCTGGTGCAATCGAAAGTGTTACTATTACCAATGAGTTGACCAAAGCCCAACTCAATATCGTCATCAGCTGTTGGGAATGTTAGAAAGCCCCAATGGAGCTGGAACTGGAACTGGAGCTGAAGTTGGAGTTGGAGCTGGATTGCCGGCTGGAGTAATTGCACCATCGCATCGGTTGCCATATGTGCCCGTCTGGTTATACAAACTGAATTTGGGTCAATAGATTTCGTATTTGTGCAATTTTGCAATATGCTGTGAGTCAAGAAAGTGTTTTGACATAAGCAAAAACTTACACAATTTCTCTTGCAAATAAAATATATTTCTTATTTTAGAACGAGCTAAAAAATAAGTATTTTTTTTGTTCATTGAATTAAAAATTAAAAATTTTTAAAATACAAAAATCAATTATGAGCATTTTTATTTAGTGAACAAATTATTTCGTTCTTTTGGAAAGAAAAAATATAGTTTTTTATATATCATTTCTTATTTTAATTTTCTTGTCTTTTTGAAAATTCGAAAAACAGTTAAAACAACTTTTTCTCGATCAACTGTTACTTTTTGTCTTTGCTGTTATTGTTATTTTACGCAAATTCTTTATTTACGCAAATGTTTGCGTTATTTTTTAATGATTTCTAGATAGTTTGTTTTCGTTTTCGGACAGATGCATTTTTGTTGGATCTTTTCTTTTTGTTTATTACTTATTTTGTTGACGTGCCACTTGCATTTACTTACATAATACTTATGCCAAAGAGGCTGAAGTAAAATGAACACGAGCCGGGCCAAAATGAAGTCGAGGTGGCCAAGACGACCAAGTGACCAGGTGACCAAGTCGTAGCCGGCCAAAATGCCGGAGTCAATGTGTGAAAATAAGCAGAAAATTGTTAAAACGTGTTTTAGTTACAGTTTTGAGTTTCGGTTGTGTTTGAGACTTCTTAATGGATTGGCATTAATGGCGCTTATGAGCCGTAAGTTGTGGGAAAGTGATTTGGCGTTTATGCTCCGTTAATTGAGGTGTACGAAAAGTGGAATTTGGATTGGCATCAAAAGCACCATAGAATATATCTTAACGTCGTATAAATTCGATTATAATTGATGACTGTAGAATTCAAAGTGACAACAATTGTATTCAGTTTATTATCCATAAAAATGTGGTATATAACCTGACTGTAAATAGTCTGTCAGTTTGCTTAAGTGGTCCAAAATTAATTTGCATTGTGTGTATTAATTTCCAAGATTATTTATATATCTTTAAATATATATGTATATATTAATCAATTAGCAATAATACTCGTAGTTTTTTTGTAATATTTAAATTGTTTATATCTGTTTACGATGTCTTTGGTATATTAATCAAGGAAACTGTAAAAACTGTTCCTAATTTTCCGCACCTAGAGGACTTGTCAGAGCAAATGTTTGTTTTCTCTCATCTCATTGCACTCATCTCATCTTTTTGTATATAGTTTTTTATTCTTCTTCTTCCTCTCTTGCTGTCCCACTTTCTCAATATCAAAATTTATTTAATTTATTTTTAGCATTTGCAGTTCTTTTTCCCTTTTGCCCATATTTGGTTGTTCTACAGCCTTTGGGTCTGGATCTTGGTTATTTCCTCATTGCGCAAATGGTTGCAAATTAAAAATGGCCTTAATTATTTTATGCTCATTAGGCGCAGCCTGAAGATGAAAAAATGTTTCTCAGTTTGTCTTTTTATCCGTGTCTGTATCTGTTTCCATAGCCAAGTTGGCGCATATTAAATCAGACGCCAGGGCAGACAGGGCTTTTGAACTTGGCCCATAGCAGTTGACAATGTTTTGTCTTACAAGCGGCAATTAAAACTGAAAACAGGGCAAAAAACTAAATGTCATTAATTGTCATTAAATAATTTTTGCTCATCTTTTTTTACCTTTACACAACACTACAACTTTTCGCTGTTCATTATGAAAGTTGCTTTAATTTAGCAGAGCAACTCAAAAAATAGTGTACATTAAAAAAAAATGAAGTTTTCATTTAGTTATGGGTCGTTATAACAGAGAGCGAGTCAATATATGATTCATACACTTTTAGATGAACCGCAGATCTTAAAACATGAGACATTAATTATGAAAGCGTTTGCTTAGCTGGCAAGTTCGTTGCCAGAGTCTTTTGTTTCATGCTTGTCATGCCATCGATTTAAGTCGTCATAGAGATTCGTGCAGCCAAACAGATTTCAATTACCGACTTACCTACTGTTAAAATGTTAAACAATGAAGGAGGTCTTGCTTTAATTTAATCGCTGCATTTAAAATATGTAAACAAACTGAAATATGCCGGACCCAACTACAAATATATTTGCATATGTTGCATCGAATGACAAATATTTTATTATAATTAGTTTAGACAATACCCTTTAAAGTGATATGATGGGAATTCCAACATGAAAAGCAAGCAATCACTCAGGGAATTAATATTCTTTTCTTTAGCAACTTTATGAAAATAGGTTCTTCCTTATATAAAACTGTTTGTCCTGACTGACTGATATTTGTGCAGCCCAAACGGTTAGACCAAGGTGGCTGGAATTTTGACACAACATAGCTGAGACGAATTCAGGTATATTCAAAAAAGGATGCCTTAAAAAATGTTAAGGTTCTATTTAATCTAAGAGGTTAATATTTTCTAAATTTTAAGGGAATATTTGGAGGTACGTTTTTAATTTTAATTGTTTCCTCATTATCGAGTACATTAGACTAGAGCATATCTATTTGATTATTCCTAATGAATTGTGTCTCGCTGTATGAATATTTATGCCGATATAAATAAACTTAGTATTTATCAACTTAGACTTAATATAAACGTTAATTGTTTGTTGTCTGCTTAATTAATTCAAGAATTCTTGGGGTTTCTGTAATACCGGACATTCTGAGCGGTTATTAGAATAACTCTAAAATGCAACTGAGGCGCATCAATGACACAAAAGTCATCTATATAATATTCTGAACAGAGTCCCTCGAGTTTGTAATTGAGCATTTAATCAGTGAAAAGAATTAGACACTGACCCCAGGCAATAAAGATTAGATTAATTATATTTTAATTACAGCTCGTAAATATGTTGTTTACTTTAAAACAAGCCATAGCTAAATTAATTCATTTAATGCTAACGCTATTTCCATTTATTCCGATTTCATTGGACAGACTTGAAGTATGGGCTTAGAAAAACATTATTTGAGATATGGACGCACGGCTAGAGATCACATACTTGACTGGGTCAGCTGTGGGCGTGGTCGTCGACACCAGCGAGAACAACAACAACAACAGCAGCAGCAAGAACAGCAACAACACCAGCAGCAACAACCACAACAATCACAGGTGCCAACTCGCAGCGGGCGTCGGTCACGCCCCCATGAAACTTACAGAGGGACGCCTCTTTCCATGTTAATATCACATGGCATTAAGATTAGCAATAGTAAGTATGCTTAACTATTTCCATGCATAAATAGTATATAATTATATAATTAATTGCACATACTAATAATTATAATTTATATTTGCACAAGTATTGAAATTGCTTAAATATAAACAAAAACAGGAAATAAAACCGGCACCGTTAATCGAAGCCATCCGTTTATTCGAAGTAGCATAGACAGATCCTTATCCATAATAAACTCATTTTCCAAATCGGTTTTGGTATATTTTTCGAAAAATAATTTTTTATTTTCTGTACGCAAGATAATTTTGAAATTGTAAACTTAGTCAAAATTTAACAGATTTTCAAGCGGAGTGTCATTCAAATTTAATTTATTTCGATCAGAAAAATATTTTGTGTCTGGATCTTGGTTTTGATTACGATTGTAGGGGTCCCCCCTTTGGAGTTTTGAAAATTAAAAATTCATTTCTCAAGTTTTCACTTTTAATCATTTTCTTATATACTTAATAGTATAAAACAACCTTTAATATTTGTTTCTTACACCTTTTATTTTCTTGTAAAAAATCATGGCAAATTGGACAATAATTTTGACTTGTAAAGTTGCTAGGTTAAAGGTTCTACCAACTTCAAAGTTTCATAACTTGGTAAAAGTGTGCATGATTTACCTTCTAATTTCTTCACGCATTTAAATGTGATTAATTTTGTTAAGCCTTCTATTTCCTTACGCATTTAAATGTAATTAATTTCGTTAAATTTTTCCATCTGATCTCGGATTCGATTTTAGTTGTAAACTTACATATTAAAAAAACCATTTAAGATTCTTAGTTTTTCTTGCCGTTTTTTAACACTAAATTAAAAACAATTATTGAAGCCAGCTTAAAGTCAATATCAACTACCGAATTGGCAACGTTTTGTGGCTGTTTTTGTGTACTTTGTTGTTTACTTGGCCAAAAAAAAAGCTAAACAAGTTGTGCGCCACTTATAACTTGTTAAAAACGCTTCGTTGTTGCTTAAAGCCAGCAACAACTGTATACTATATAGATAAAAGTTCAAAAACAACAACAACCACAAAAACAATCGACTAGTAATGTAAATACTGCAAAGTTTTTTTAAAACTGGTCATCCAAGAACTGCAAAATGCAACTGCAATGCAAAACGAGTATTTGGCCAAAAATACCGAGATAAACAACTAAAAAAAAACATTAAGGCAATAAACTGATACAGACTTAAAAAAAAAAAAACGAAATAAAAAGCGAAAATCAAAACAAAACAAGAAAAGCAAATGCAACTAGCTAGGCAGTGAGATTGAAATCAAGGAAACGGACACAGAGACACAAAACTTTAAACTTGCCTAGTTAGCCGCGTTCTGTGCCAATCGAGAGACAACATTGCGTATACGACGTGTGAGCTGGTTCAGCTGAGCTGGGCTGAGCTCAGCCATGCAAACAACAACCATGACCAAGAACACTAACTAGCTGACTCTCTCTCTCTCTCTCTCGCTCTCTCTGCCGTGTTCTCTCTGAACTTGGCCAAATTGCTTTCGGTTTCGTTGACTTTGCTTTCGGTTCGAATATGGTTTTGATTGTCATTATTTTGGCCAAAATTCTTGATGTCAATTGACGTTTGAGTGGAATAATCTTTAAAGTATTTTGCGCTTTTTAATGCTAAATTTGTAATTGTCTTGTTGTTGGCTTTGCCAATCTGTTGCCTTCAGATGCTACCAATAATTATTGGGCTTGTCATTTTAAATACTTGTGTCTTACGTGTCCGGTAATCTGCGTGCGATCTGATAAAGATTTTCGTGCTTGACTTTATGATTGGCTTGTTAAATATCTGATAGATTTATTGCTAGGGTAGACTTGTTTTTTTATTTTCAGTTATTGTTATTATGATGTTGATGTTGTTATTACTTAGAATAATTGCCGAGCAACCTGTGCGTCGCATTATTGCGCATTACGACTAGATATGTTATGAGTTTTGTCGCTCATCTCGTCATTATCACTGCCCCGAAGGTTTCGTTTAAAGTCTATTTTAATACGTATATGTATAGATATATTTAGATTTTTTTTTTGGTTTAATATTATAGTTAATATGTTAATGATAATTCTCAATAAGAGGAAGAAGCTCAACAAGCCCGCTAACTGCACTTGAAGCAATACTTTCAATTGATTTCGCACCACGGTGCTTAAGCAATTCCAATACGATGCTAAACAACGTGAAAAGCAAACCAAGAAAAACCAAAAAACAACATAAAACAGAAGCAGAAGCGAAGCAAAGGCAAAATAAGCTAAATAATAAATCGCAATTGAAAAGTCCACGCGAACACAAATTCGAATACGAATACAACTCCGAGTATTCGTACGAGTACTCATACCATACTGACCAGTGCAATTTTGTCTGCTGCAGAAACAGCAACAACAAAAAGTAAAAATGCTACAGTCGCGATGGTCGACTGTTAGATGCCCAGTATCCAATTAATGAAATCAACATAAGTGAATAAAAAGGAATATAATTGTCTCAGCTATGTTGTGTGAAAATTTCAGCCTGATTTCAGCTGATCAGTCAGCGAGTCATATTTAAATCAAGGAATCAAACCGAATCAACGAATTGAGCGAATTTAACAAATTTTGAATGCAGAATAAATGATCAAAATGACATTCCGCTTGAAAATCGGATGGGTTTTGTCAAAGTTATGCCAGTTCGAAGTTGTTCAAGCCTTTGACCTAACAACTTTACAAGCCAAAATTTTTCTTAATTTTGACATGATATTTTACAATAAAATGAAAGGTCTCAGAATCAAATTTAAAGTGTTCTTTTATACTAATTACGATAAAAGGAGTTGATTAAAAGTGAAAACTTGAGATTTAAAATTTTGAATTTTCAATATTTCAAAGGGGGGACCCTTACCATCAAAATCGAGTCTTGGTCGAAAATAATTTTTTTTTTAATATAAAATTTCATTTGGTAAAACATAAATGGCTTTTGTATTACACAGGTCCAAGGCCCGAACCCAACCCTTGAGTTCGGGGGCTTGTTCACCTGTTTGCAAAGTCTTGCTCTATGACTAGAGCTCTACCAAAATTTTTGTCGATTGCCAACAACCCATAAGTCTGTATACTCTTTGGGTACTGGGCTAAAAACAACTATTAGCTGCCAAATACTACAACTAACAAATACGCGTACGAGTACGAGTACAAGTACGACTGTAAGCACTCTCGAATCTCGTACATACAAAGCAAATATGAAAATGTTGCCAAATCAATATACTACGAGCACAAGACATCAAGAGGCCGAGCCCCAGAGTTATAGCCACAGTCAGAGGCAGAGAAGTGAAATACCAAAATCCGAAAATTGATGCTGAGAGAGACCAAAACTGAGAAGGAGATTGCGAAGGAGACGTAGACGTAGACTGAGTTATAGATAGAGATAGATACAGCCAGCTCTGGACATGAATATGGGCATGGGAACTGTTGCATATATATATACATATATATATATGTACTATACATGAGCGTTAAACAACTTCAAGAGAGTAAGCCAAGAATTAACACAATTAACACAAGAAAAACAGCTACGTTTTTGGCCAATTCTGAGTCCAACTCAAAGACGGCTATTTGAGATTCCGTTTATGTGCTCAGCACAAACAGAACAGAAATACGCGCGGTAGTTGCCCCTGCTAAAATTCGAGCTCATACTCATACTCGTACTCATACTCATAGAGTGTCTACACAAATCTCTAAAGTCTCGCAAGAAGAAGTCTCAGCCAACTCTGGCTATCTGGCTAACTGTTTACTGCTAACTGCCAACTAGTGATGTAAAAAAACATCGATGCATCGCACATCGAATTTTATTTAAGGATGTTTCGCGATGTTTTACGTTGTTTTTGCAGATACCGATGTTCATTAATGCATCGAAGTTTGACAAACCCATCGGTCGTAATGATTAAGATTGCTATGAAAGCAAAACATACAATAAATATGGTTGCTACGGAAGCACTAATTGTTATAATTATAATTTAAAACATTGTTAATCAAAAAAAAGGATCAACGTAATTGAATCAACGGAATTTATTGTGATAATATTTATTTCAAACATTGTCAATAAAAAACTGTTAATGTTATAAAAACAAAAATTTTATTATATTATTAAATTCAAATAATAAATATCCGATATCAACGCTTAATTTTTTTTTAATGGAATTTTGATTTTTTAACAAAACAAACGGAACATCGGACACCATCGATGCATCGAAGTTTTTGACCGATGTTTTATGCACCATCGAATTTTCATTTTGTAAACATCGATGAACATCGACATCGAAGTTTCGACCTAAATTTACATCACTGCTGCCAACTGCACTGGCCAATGCTCATAACATGGAGTCTTTAGCAATAACAAGTTAGTGAGTTTCTGTTTAAAGATTGTATAACCAAATGTGCAATTGATTTAGTTGATTTAGGTCATGTCCAGCAGATCATTTTTTTAAATAAAAAACATCAAAATTAAAATTTGTATTTTAGAAATTTTATTTTCCAAATTAAAAAATACATTTATTTTGGTATTATTGATGTTTGTAGAATTTTTTGGAAAATATATCGACAAATTTCAAAGATATTATTTATATTTAAGAATATACAGACGTTACGGTGTCTGAATTTAAAGTTTGCTTCCCCGTTCAAAACATTAAGTATTATAATCGATATGAGCACAAAAAACAGCATTACTTCCATTCGACCGATTCTTTGGGTTTCTCCCACTCAAACAACGACCTTTCACTTTCCATTACATGCCCTCGTTATTTTAACCAACTATTTAACTGTAATTCATTTCATTTTCGTACATCAACAAAAACTTTCCAGGGAACGTCTTTATTATCGAGCATCCGAATCAGTTGTAAGAGCTTTAATTAAGGGCCAATATGCGATAACTTAAAGGCAAAATTACCCAAGAAGGCACGTCCTGAAGAATAACCCCAGAATAACTGGTTTTTTGAATGCAACAGCCGCACACTGAACAAGAGTGTGTGTTACATACATATGTAACATATGTATGTACATATGTGTAGAGGGCTAATTGGCATCGCAGATTGGCAGATCGGAAGATGGACAATGCAATGCAAATTGTAAGGCGTATCCAAGGCACAAGGCACAAGGAAGTGTGTCCGAGTGCAATTCCATTTCCATTGCAATTCCATCTCCATTTCCTACTCGTAATTGCAATAATTTGCTTAAACAAAGGTGTTTACATTGCAGCAAGACAATGCAACAATACTTGAGTACTTGAAAGTCAGATCATGAATAATGCCGCAATGGGGCACGTTCTGAAACGAAGCGAAGTCTTAAATCTGAAATCTGAGCTTAATTGTTAATCTGCAGGCATTTCAAAGCGTTGCAAAGTGTTTACTCTCAGTGTTCAGTGCTCAGATACGGTTTGTTGTCTCTGCTTTGTTGCATTATTGCATTGTGGCATTGTTGCATCGTTGCAGACAGCAATTCCGCGTCCACATCTATTCAAATTCTGCTTTTGAAGATAAAGGCAACAAGCAGATTTGTCGACCGCCGTCGTAAATTACAGCTTGTAATTGTTAATGTTAAAATTTACAGGCTCTTGTGAAATTGAAAATAATTATTAATGTTTATAAAATAGAAAATTACTCATTATCATTAGGGCCAAGTTAAGTTACGAGTTAACTGGGCCTCAACAATTGCCTTCGAGAGCTGCTCTTAAGTGACTGCAATATTCAGTACATAATTTCGACAGTTCAGCAAACGGATGGAAACCAGATACTATATATGTATTATGTTAGCTGTAATTTTTAACAAAGTGAGCATATGACACCAGTATTAAGTTTCCGACTCAGAGGCTTAAAGCAAAGGGGGTTCACTTCCTTTGCAATTTTATACAAAACTAGTTTTTATACCCTGAGGCCATTAAAAATGGGCAAAAATATTGTGTTTGGTAGAATCGAGCAGGAGGCTGTGCACTGATCAATGAGTCAGGACAAAATATCCTTATTCTCCACTTATATAGAAGTAAGTAGCTTTGGAATAACACAAAATATATATGTATTTATTAAATTGATCCCTTGTAAATGACGCCTCTGCTTTTATTAAAGCTCAGAGCGTTGCAAATATTTGCAAGAAAGAAAAACTTAATCAAACGTGCCGAATATTAAATATTCTTAAAGACTTTATTAAAGAAAATTAATAGTCAGTAAAAAAAAATATAATTGCGTGGACTTTGATTTTTTAACTATAGACTTAAAATCATTAAGTAATATTAATATTTTTATTTAGTAATTGTAATATTTAATGAAGCTTCAGCTTCTATTTATGTACATCTTGAAGTCAACAAAAAATCCTCCTGTGCTTAAAATGTTTAATTCATTTTGGCGTTACATGCTAATAAGCAACAGTGAAACACTTAGAGATAGGGTATAAAAACAGCTTAAAGCTCAAATAGAAATATTGAAACAACAACAACTTCTTACATGCCATAACAGCAATAACAGCAACAACTACAATAACTGAGCATTCAGCATTATTGTCAACAACAAGCAACAATAAGAGGTAACAAACAGCTGACGTATCAATTGTGTGCCAAATGTTTATTGACCATGTCGCCAGTCATATTTAGGCCTAGGCAAGCGTTGTCAGTTGCAGCAACGAAAGTAAATGTATATAAATAAAGCTGAAATTATATAAAGATATATATATATAAATCTTTATATATCTTCAGCTATATATATATATATAATATTCGATATTAAATAATAATGCAATGAAGCAGCTAAAGCCGAAAGACGATTAATGTAAACCGGCAATAAATGCTGCCGGTTTTTGTGGTCAGATTGTCCCAACTGTTGAGTGCTCTACTCCCTTGACCTTGAAACTGACAGCGGCCCCAAAAAATAAAAATGTAAAAAAAAAAACACAAAAGCAACAGCAACAATGTCAACATTTTGTGCTTGATTTTATGACATTTTACGTAACTTTCTCTGCGTACATTTTTGTTGATTTTCAGGCGATGACACAGGGCCAAGATAAGGGTTAAAAAGAGGCAAAGATAATTTCAGGGTCAATGGAACGCTTGAACTTTACCGCTTTCTTGTCGCAAAAATATGCAAAGTAATATCGACAACAGCTTTCGCGTCTATAGTTCAAAAAAAAAAATTAATAAATAAATAAATCTCTGACGTCGTTATCAAAATTCAAAATGCTGAGTTCAGCTGCTTTGAATGACGCGATAAATGAATTTTACTCGAATATATAGCAAACCTACATACACGTAGTTAGTTAAATAATTATAGTGACATAATTAAATATACAAATAATTTAGTTTGCAAAAATTAAAAGCTTATAATGTTTTTCTTATTATATCTAAGACCTTAATTTAATTATTTTTCTTTGATAAATTAATTACTTGACATACTGTATATGCTTATTGTATATATATGAAAAATATAATTTATGTTTAAATGCTGGTCTTTGCACTTTTTGAAGTAACCTCTTTGTAGCACAGAAGTTAAATCAGTTCGTTGACCGTTTCAGGGGGGATCGGACCAATCGGACCAATCGGACTAATCGGCTAATCGGTGACCGAAACCAGTTGGCATTGTACGTTGGCCACCGCCCACATCATGTCGGTTACGCCCACTTTACTAAAATGCCAACAAGGTAATGGCAGATGGGTTATCGTTATCTCCCTCTCCTAAGTGCATAGACTCATAAACACAATAATTTGTAATCAGCATTCAAAATTTAGTTGCAATTTGGTGATAAGTACATTTCGATATTCATGAATAACATCTTAAATTTTTTGTAAGTCGGCCAAGATCAACATTTTTAAGTCGGAGTGACAACCGTGAAATACCGCAAATTCAATATCGTCTTAACTCGAATTGCAACCAATAAACATTAAACAGGTGTGAAGTACTCCGGGAATTGGGTTGGGATCTTGTTAACGGAAGCATGACGAGATACTTTCGGATTGACGTTTGTCTCCGATGTCTGTTCACATTATTTCCACATAATTCGCATTGTTAACAGTATTAATAATAATATAACTTTAATAATGTTTTTTTTAAATAACTAAATTATGTTTGCAAACTTGTGATTTATTTTCAGGTAGACTAGCTGTGATAATTTTTGGTATAGTTACATTAATCTTAGGCATAGTTTTATCATCCATACCATGGTTGGATTACTTTATACTAAAGGCAAGTACATCTCTTTACCAAAATAATACAAGTGCTAATGAAATTTGTATTCTAAACAGAATTTAAGGCTGTGGAATGACACTTTAAGCTATCACTATTGGCAGAGACCCGGAGTTATACGGCTAACCAAGGTATACATCTACAATGTAACCAATCCGGATGGATTTCTCAACGGCGAGAAGCCCAAGCTGCAGGAAGTGGGTCCATTTGTCTACAGGTGAGTACCACTTATATAATTATTTAAAAATAATTACAGTCTCAAAAGTAGCTGTTGCTCTATGGGTTAAATGTCATGGGGGAAAGTTGTTACGCCATTTGATTCTAGGTATACTTAAATACCTAAAAGTATACTTAAATACTAAAAGTTAATATGAATATTTTCATGGCAGCTTTAGCAAAGTGCTCTTTGGTCATGGTTAGTTAGGAAATACGTGTTTAAATTAAACTTAATGAGTGCAATTACAATAATTATAGGTTGATTTACTTATTTTTGGTTCAACCAATGCGATATTACTGCATATAGAAAGCGTTGTTTCAGTAATTAGCAGAGGGAAACCGAGGAAAAAAAGGATGTTTTTTTTAATACAAGTTTTATCCTAGTACTTCACGACTCTAAAATTACTGCATAAGTAATTAACACTCAACTTGAATTTAAAATAACTAAAAATAAAAACTACTGATTAGTATAATAAAATTTTAAAGGATAAATAAATTGATTTTATTTTAAGCACTTGTCTAAAATATTCAAATCCCAAAAATATTTTCGGTATATTTTTCGGAAACATTCCTATTAATTGATTCGCACATATTATAATATTCTGCAATTAATATTTCTTATATCTATAGCAATGCTAATTCAATTGCAACCATTTAATGATTTTAAATGTTAACACGTAATTATCTCAGCAACAACTGCAATCAGTTGCAGTCGAACGAGACTGACCGAAAGAAAAAAAGTGCTTACAATCTACACCCCAGTGTTGAACCACTGTGAATGAATCCACTGTGACGTGATTTCTAATAATTGAGTCATTAAATCAAAGCAAATATTTATATGAGAGAGCGATTATTTAATATAAGACTTTGTGAATATTATGTAAGGCTTAACAAGCTGAGAGGCCACATCCCGCCCAGAAATAAAACCAGTTTTAGTAAAGCATTACGTGGTAATAGCGGACTATTATCAATCAATCTTACAGATACAAATAAATATAAGAATGCAGAGATAAATCAAAATAAATATTCAGGTACCTCTTAAAGAATAAATATTATGAATATAAAGTGTGATGAACATTTAGAGATACAGATATAAATGAGATTTAGTTGCAGATTACTTTTAGTTTTTTGTAATTAATAGTTTGTTAATGCACTTTTGAGATTAAATGTTAGGGACAACAAAAGCAAGAAAATTTAAAAAAAACACAAATCTGCTGACAACAAATGACAGCTTCAAACGGTACCTAAAACGTCACAAAAATGCCAAAAAAAAAAACGCTAAAATTTTTGTCATTATTATATGGTTTTCATTTTGTTGTGTTTGTTTTTTATCTTGTTGCGTTGTTGTTGTTGTTGTTGACAACATTTCTCTAACTGCTACAAATGAACTTGACATTCAGTTGGGTTGGGTTATTATTTGAGTTTTTTGAGTCGCATCTTTTTTTTATGACCACCGTCCCTGACTTTGGGCTAACTGCCAACTGTCAACGGCCAACTCTGTGTACCAGCTGTCAACCGCTAACTGACTTTGACTTTGGCTACGACATCGACACGTGCTGAGTGAACTGAACTGAATTGCAATCAAGATACAGATTACAAAATAAACGTAACATCATTCAAAATATGTATATTCATGTATTACATTGGTTTGCTTTTGCGATCGCAAATAAGATTTTAAAAATTCAAAGCTAAGAACAATTATCTAGAATTTTTATCAGAAAAGTTTCTAGGCCTTATCTCTTATTTAAATAAATAAGAGTTGATTCTAAAAAATTAAATAAAAGTTGTATTCAATTTTTGTACAAATTTATTGCAATAAAAAGTAAGTAATACTTAAAAGAAACAAAAAAAAAACTTGTAAAAAAAAATAAAATTTGCAAATTTTAATTTAACGATTAACCGTTTATTCAGATCCAATAAAATACAATTGATTTTCAAATATTTTGATAGAAATAAAGATTTATTATATTTAAAAATGTATTTGGCTTGTAAATGTATTTTCAAAACTAAAATATTTCCGGTGCCTGATTCATTTTGCCATTTTAGAGAAGACATGGAGAAGGTGAATGTTAAATTCCATGAGAACAATTACACGGTGTCATATCAGCATAAGAAAATCTTACAATTTGTTCCTGAACTGAGTATTGATAAGAACACGCCCATAGTAACGCCCAATATACCAATGCTGGTGAGTAACTAACTAACATAGTTGATAATTAATTAAATAATTACTAAACATTATTCGTGTTCAATTTTAGACCCTGACTAGTTTGAGTCCCAAGTTGGGGTATCTGCTGTCCAGAACAATATCCTTTGTGCTAACTGCCGCCAAGTTTAAGCCCTTTATAAACGTGACAGCTGATCAACTGGTTTTTGGCTATGACGATGCGTTAGTTAGCCTGGCACATAGATTCTATCCAAAGCATATGAGACCCATGGAAAAGATGGGATTACTTATAGCTCGCAATGGCACTCTGACGGAAGTGTCCAGCATTAAAACCGGGTATCGGGGCATGGACCAATTTGGCTATATTGATTCCCTCAATGGCATGGATCATTTGCCGCACTGGAATGAGGGTCCCTGCACGAGTATTGCCGGCTCCGAGGGATCCTTCTTTCCGCCACGTGACATTACCAAATCGGATACGGTACAAATCTACGACAAGGATCTGTGCCGCATTATACCCCTGAAATATGTTGAGAGTGTGGAGAAAGATGGTCTCGCCGCAGATCTGTTTCGATTACCCAACAATGTGTACGGCGATTCGACAAACAATCCGGCGAACAAGTGCTACGACTCCGGCGACTATGATGCACCTAATGGCCTCCAGAATATCAGTCCATGTCAGTATGGCGCACCCGTCTATATATCAAATCCGCATTTCTATGAAGCCGATCCTGAGCTGCTCGATGCGGTTGAAGGTCTAACGCCGCAGCGAGAGAAACATGAAACCTACTTCAAAATACAACCGGTAGAATAATAAAGTTGCTCACGACTTCAACTTATTCTAATGCCTGATTCTTCTTCTTACTTCTTTAGAAACTTGGAGTGCCTCTAGAGGGCAAGGTGCGCATTCAGCTTAACCTGAAGGTCACTCGCGCCAAGGACGTTCATCCGGTGCGTGACTTTCGAGATTTCGTGTTTCCAGTTATGTGGCTGGAAGAGGTGAGTTAATAGTCACATTTAAGTACTTGCACATCCAAAAAAAAGGCGCTAAAAGAAACTTTTATAATTTTTAAAGTAACTTTCCCAAATGAAGTGCAAATTTTCCTTATTGAACCTAAGTTTTAACACTTCCGAGCACGAAATTGCGCAAAATTTAAAAAAAAGTTGCATATCACAAAATTACAAACAAATTTTTAAGGAAATATATTCTTTTTTATTATAAGCTCAACTAAAAGTTTACGGTTATTTCTTTTTTTAAATATAGAAGATACATTTTTCTGAGTATCGAATCATGTTTACTTGTCATTTGCTTATGAAAAATATATAATATTAATTAATTTCATAGGGCATTTCGGAGCTAACACCCGCCATTAAACGCTGGCTCTACCTGGCCACTGTGATTGCTCCGCATGCGGTGCCCATTGGATCTTACCTGATGATCGTGGGTGGAGCATCGGCAGTTATATTCAGCTTTATTCGTGCCTATCAAAACATTGTGTTTGGCCGCGATCCAAGTCTGGAAATTCTCGAGATGGGGCGACGTTCGCTGCGACGCGGCAGCAGCTTTATTGCCCATCAGCAGCACAAGCTGCTCCTACATCATCGGGACAGCTACTCACTGCTCCGCACAATGCCACATGCCATGACCGCCTGCCTCGATCCCGATCTCGAGAGTAACAGCGACGATGTTCAACCGATTATTGATTGTACAACGCCCAGTCAGGAAGCATAGTACAAGATTTCTGCGTGTGCGAGTGTGCGATTCAGTAGGTGTGTGTGTCTGTGTGTGATTACACTATGTAACAGCCAGATTGTAAATAAACCCACTTCTTGGTTACCAATGGAGCCCTAGATGAGAAAAAACACCTGAAAACAATTTTGTACTGTAACATTCTCAAGCAAGGTATAAATGCAAATTTACCTTTAAACAAAAAAAAAAAGAAAAATAGGTTTTAAACTTTCTTAAACAATGTCTCACCATAGAAAAATTTGTCATTTGTGGTCCGATAGACTTTTTTTATTT
Source organism: Drosophila innubila (assembly GCF_004354385.1). Lineage (NCBI taxonomy): Eukaryota > Metazoa > Arthropoda > Insecta > Diptera > Drosophilidae > Drosophila > Drosophila innubila. The sequence goes on from NW_022995376.1 coordinate 319,215, forward strand.
CAAAATTTTATTTGTGTAGGGGTCCTTCTAAATTATTTTTAAAGCAATTGACCTAAATGTTTATTAATGGTTGATTTGATTTTAATGAGTTTAACATTCTCAAGTAATGATAACAAATTCAGGCTCACCAATATAAAAAAGATAGATACTTAAAAAACCATACAAATTTTTGAAAGTGTTTTTTTTTTTACCTGTGGTCCGATATGCTTAAAAAAAAGTGAATTCGGTAAAAGTTACAAGAAAAAAATGAAATTTACTTGCCTAGTGTTATCCCTGAGTGTTAGTGTTTGTGAAATTCACTATGGCTTAGGCTTAGTCGTATTGTGGCCAATATCGTGGCATAGTGGGTGAAGTACTTACCCAAAAAAAAGATTTCGATGTTACAGGGTTTTTATTCATTTCATTTGCACATCTTAACCAATTTGATTTCATAATTCATTTTCTTGCAACCAAAAGCCAAATCGGGTTTGCTAGTTATATACTATACATAGATATATGAAGATATATATATATATATATATTTATAGTTATGATATGTAATTTGTAATTGTTAAAGCTACAAATTCACTAGTCATTTTTACAATGTGAAAAATGCGAGCTCGTTTCTAGTTCTACTTAGCTAGTTAGGTATTCTAATTAATTAATTAAACTAAGTTACATTTAATTAATAAATATTTAATGATATAGGCAGCGGATGTTTTAAAGTTTATACGATTTTTTGTATATGAAATAAATCAAATATTATTTTACATAACCCCAAATGCATTTACAAATCGCTTTACGGGTGAATTTATAGCTTGTCCAACTCTTTGGGATCCTAACATTTTTATTAGTTTATGTATTTGAATTATTAATGGAGGTTATAGTAACTTTGAGATTTTTCAATTAATCACATAAAAAAAAAACAAATACAAAAAAATATGCCTTTTATACTTTACCGAAAATGAACCGCCGAAGGTTCAATTTCATAAATTTCGGCCAGCTAAAATACCAGGCGAACAGAGTTCACAGCAAGACAATATTAAGACAAGCGAACAATTAAAATGCAAGCTCTGATCAACAAAGAAACCAGGAGAGAGAGAGACAGAGAGACTGAGGGAGAGCTTTTTGTAGTTTCTGGTCGCCTGGTATTTCTGATGATGGTAAGCTTCCCTTGCTTATAATTTCCTTAAAATAAAAGACCATTTATTTTAACGCATTAAGCTCAGTTTACTTAAAATATACAATAAAAATTGGGTTTTCTAAATATATAATATATTTTCTCATTTGACTAGAATTTTTCTTATTTTACAGCTTTTGATTGAAGCCCTTTAACGTTTGCACAATTCTGAGCATTGCGCTGTTTTTTTCTGCAAACATATACAACAAGCATACGGATCGTATGAGTAATAAATTACATGTACACAAGTGCGTGTGGAGTCCGGAGATGACGGCAGGAAATGCTTTTGTTTTGCACAGCAAATAAAAAACAGGCACAAGAAATATGATGTTCTGAATGCTCAAAAGTCAAGAAAATGAAATAAAAAATAACAGAGCTTGGCACGGACTGAAACGGAATACGTAGGGGCAGCAGAGGCAGTGGCAGAGTTTGGGGCAGTGGCAGTGGCAGAGGGGCTGCCGGGGATCTAGAGGGCACGGATAGGATGTAGCATTAACTGCCTTCACCTTGCGAGAGCTATAACAAAAGCATTTTCATTTCATTTCATTTGGCAAAAATGTTTATACAAAACCAATTTTACAATTTTCGATTCAATTTCTGTTACTGACATTTCACTTAAACGAAAACCTTAAAGGCGCAATTCATTTTTCCACAGCGCCCTCGTCTTACCCCCTCCCTTTCCCCACTCGGCGACGACCCTTTGACTTTATTGTTATGTTGCAAAAATGCCAAGAGAAGCAGCGATATTCTGGGCGTGGCATGTACTCCTGCTGGCATTCGATGCTAAAGGTCAAGTTATGTCCAGTTTTTGTAATTACTCTACGCATACTACAATCTCTCGCTCATTTGATGTTTTACTCATTTTCACGAGCACTTGAAAACATATAAAATGGCCAAGTGATAAACTAATAAGCGACATCAGATTTGTGGCACATGTTGTTGCACACATGAAAATAAAGACAAACAAAAATGCCAACGTGCTCGACTGTTAGATGACCAGTAACTAGCAACAGCTTGATTCAGTCAATTTTTATGAACTTAGCGAAGTAAACATACATCGTAATATCGACAACTTTACTTTCGCGAAAGCGATTATCGAGTACTTCAACTAGTAATCTATCGAGTTGATTATATCGATTACCATAAAAACATCTAAAGCACACTGGAGTTTGTGTTCATCGTAGTTTATTTGCAGAACTAATAATTTTTTTTACACTGGAAGTTTGACGGTTTTTTTTTGTCGAAGGACCTTTATTTCAAAGAATCAATTCATCTAAATTCTTAATTTATTTTTTTTTTATTTAAAAACGATTCCTTAAGGCTAATATTAACATTTTAACTCTATAAGAAAATGTACAAGACCTGCTAGTTTAAATTAAAAATTTGTTTATTTGATAAAAAAAATTTGGTTAAACTAACACAAAATTTTAAAAATAAATTTATCATTTGGTTTTTGTAAATACCTTATTTTTTCAGAATTTTCCATATTTAACAAATTAAATTGCTTAAGAAATACACCAAATTTTAAAAATAAAGTTTATTTACTTAAAAATATTTATATGTATGCAACGCAAGAGCGAGGTGAATATAGTCTAGGTGTTGAAATAAACGGACAGATATTGTCCCAAACTCAATAACCTTACACGGGGTTGGCTTTGGGTGCTGGGGCTAAACGCCCTCCGTTGCCACGCCTACAGCATGCATCGAAAACCTCAAGGACAGGAAAAGTTAAAATTTCATTTATGGCGCGCCATAAAATCGAATAAAAACAATTGGCACATCAAAAACTCACAGAGAGAGCCAGAGAGATCTTCATTGAGGATGGTGTAGAGGCAGAGGAAGAGGAAGAGCATTGAGGAGGGTTGGCCACGTAGTCAATGCGTGTCGAAATAGGCCAAAAGCGTCGGCCATATGTTGCACTCCAAAGTACGAGGTGGGGTTGTTGGGTGGTGCCAAAAGAAACGTCTGAAGTAAATAAATGCTACGATAAGACGAGGGAGGATGCTTCTTGAGAGCATCTCCTGCTTCTGCTACTGCTCCTGTTCCTGTTCCTGCTCCTGGCGACAGCTGGTTGGCCACTTAGGCCGCATTTGTAAGCGTTGATGGAATTGCTTATGAATTATACAAGAATATTAAAACGTGCGCAGCCAGAGAAGAAGAAGAACATCAGACCAGGAATTGCCGCAATTCCTATCGTTTCGTTTCTTCTATTTGATTTCATCTTTGCGCGGAATATTTCAATTGGCGTCAGCAGCCAAAAGTTTGCTGTAAATACTTTATTGGAAAAGTATGTGCCAAATGGTTATTGGGGCCCAAACAAACTGGGCGCTAAGTTGTCCGTTATTGGTTTTTATGTGTGCCGTCTGTTAAACAGTTCCAGAGGGTTGGTGCTGGGTGAAGGGAGCATAATTTGATTTTTGTTGTTTGTCCAAGTGCGCAAAAAGTTGCCGACCTTGTTCATGTTTATAGCATAATGATGATGGCATGATTGGGGCTATCAATGTGGTCAAATTGAAATAAACAATACATTTCACTTTATCGCATGTTGAATATAAAATATTTTGTACACAATTATTATATTTAGGGGCACATTATATTACAGGCAGCGATACTTCACATTTCAATTTACACAAATTTTTAAATTAGTTAAAACATAAGTTTACGTTAATCATTCAGTCTAATATCAACACACACGCAAACATACACATATACATACATGCATTCCATAAAAGATTTTTAAATTGTAACAGCCAAGAGCAATTTCAAGTTTAACGAAACTTTCACGAGCTCATGTTGGTTCGTGCACTTGCTAAGCACGCAAAGGTCATTCGTTATAAAGCTGAATGCTTCAACACTTAAGCTTAGCGTTTACGACAACACAAGCTGGTTGTTGTCTTTGTTGAATGTTATCGAAACATTTCAGTGATAGCGCGAAAACTGCGAAATGCTATCCTCGTTAGGTGGCGCCACTAATAGAATCGGCTGCAGATTCAAGCCAGTTATGTGAGGATTTGACTTGCGTGAGCCAGCCAGGCTAATAGCATCCGTCAGATAGGCATTATTAATTTCACCTGTCAACAAATTGAATAATAAGCATAAATTTACTTTACACGAACTTAAAATTATTTTCTCTTACCCTTGTAGAGGGAGTTCTGATAGATTGGATCAGGCTGTAGCCTCACATGTCGCGTGGCCAGAATGAATGCCAAGGTGGCAAGAACAACGCCGTCAATACAGCCAATTATTGCCAATGGATATGCCCAGCGAATGCCGCAAAGCCCCAACTCAAATCGATTCGCTTCTGGTCCACAAATCTTACGGAAATCATCCGAGTTCCAGCCAAAGGGAAACGCAGCACATGCCACTATCATACAAAGAGCTAAACAGAACATTTTTTTAGATTAAACTCGTAGCTACGTGCCAAATGTTGATCGAAGCATAAGAATTCAAAGAAATCGAAACATAATGGAATTTTGCAATAAGATTGTTAATACGTGCTCAAAGTTCAAGCTGAAACTTTGATATCACGTATACATAGACTTCCGTCAGAGTCAACTTATAATTTAGAATACAAACCTGATATAATCTGCATCCAGCCACAAATGTGAAAAACGCGCGTCGACTTCATAAACATCAAGCAGACCAAAAAGAATATTGTCAGCAAGGCCAAGCCAACGGCACCGATCATAAAGAAAGTGGACAACTATAATGAGAGAAGCATAAAATTATTATTATTACTAAATATAGGCAGATTTGTATATTATCTGAATTAATTAATTTATATCAATAACAATAAAATTGTGTGTACCTTTCAGAAATTGTTTTTTGTCAATAAAAAATATAATATTCTATTAATAGACAGATTAAATCTCTTATACACTAGATTGATAGATAGATTGATATTGTAATTGTAGACATATTGTTCTACGCTTAGAGAGAATCAGCGATGCTTTTCAGACAAAAGTATTACATTTAAAAAAAGAGACACAATCCTAATTAAATTTATTGTCTTTTAATCAAAGCTGCAATCCACAAAAATGTTCGTAAATTTTGCATTCGACGGTTTGAAGGGCAAAGGGCATAGTTTAGGTTTGGTTTGCAAGCCCGTTTATATTTCCGTTTGAACCTAAGATTCAGTTCAAACCTTTGCTCAATTTACTACAATAATAATATTATAGTTTAAATTTTATCTTGAATTTTTAAAACAATTACAGCCGGTTCGCAGCCTTGCTTCAAATGATGTCACACAGTTACTGGATGAAGAGTGAAATTCTAAAGGTAGTTTTATCTAAGTAAAGATACAATTTTGAATTTTCGCAGGTCACAAGTGATAAACGCACCTGAAATGAGAATGTTGGCACTGCAAAGATGTTCTCCCAACGACGCCGACAATTGTCGAAGATCTCATCCCGCTGACATTGCTGCCAGAGGCCCAACCGACCTGCACTGTCGCTATCCGGATCACCAATCCATTCTGAAAGTAGGGTACAAATTAATAAAAAGGTAGATGAAAGCTATTAATATACTGAAGACTTACCTGGAGTCACAAAGGCCACAATTCCAATGATGGCATAGCAGATTGTAAAGATGGCCCATAGGACACCAATGGCCTTTGAGTTTCTGATATATTTGGATGCGTATAGATGCGTCGTATCGACGTACTCAATTTTAGTGCCCATCGCGTCGGTTTCGTAGTGAGTTGAGGTAAGTTGCGGGGAGGTGTGGAGTGGAAGCTCTTGGCCTTTGTTGCTGTTCAGAAAGTAACGCATTAATATAAGTAAAAAGTTAATAATAGTGTTGGCAGTTATAAATTATAGCGACAACAACAAATAATAGCAGTATTAGATATTTGTCAGTCATGCATCTGTTTTTGAGTGTTTTCAGTTGTAAGCGTATTAATTTTGTCCGATTTTAGTTTGCTGACCTCGTTTGTTATTTTAAGCTGACGGTAATAGTTTTATGAAATGAATTGGAGCCTCAAGTTTGCCACTGTATAAGCAAAAACTCCGAGGAAATGATGAAAATATATATATATATATTTAAATAAACGGCTAGATATAACAACATATAAATTAAACACAACTTTGTTACCGATAACAAATACACCAGATAGATGAAGATATATAAAGAGAATGCATTAGACTAAATCGTTTTTTAAATGGACTTTCCTTTCTAACACAAAAGCTTAATTTCATACCATTACAAATATGCAATCGTTTTTCCTTTCACTTTAATCATTTAAAAACCCATGCAAAATATTTTCAATGTGGATAGCATTTGGTTAACGTTTTACAATACTTTTTTGGCTTATGTAAATCTGCACGATAATTGTTAACAACCTTTCTCGGATATTGCTTAATTTTCACCACTAATTCTATGTTCGGGAGCTAATGATAAACGAGCCGTACGGGCAAACATAAATAATATATCAATGTAAAAAAAAACTATAATTTCACAAACGAGAGACGAGAAACAGACAGACCACAAATCTTGGGACTGTCTATCTAATTTTAACTATGATTCATGGCAAAATAAAACACAACTTGCAAATGGCCAAAACCAACCGAACAACAGGCTTAGCTAAGCTATCAATAAACATGTTTTTCATTTTGAAAGTGTGGTAAATTTCATTTCAATTCATTGTGGATGGGCAGCCTTTTGAAGTCACAATCAGAAAATTAACATGAAAAACAAAAGGTGCAGTTGGTAAGTAAAAAAAATCCAAGTGAATTTTTAGGGCATTGTCTTTCAACTATCACGATCTCACAGAGAGACAACATTGCGTATGCGTAATTGAGTAACTCATTAATTTTATCTTTCTTTTTTCGGGGACGGAAGTAAAGCAAAACAAAAGTCGTAATTTTTAGAGAGAATACAAAGTCAGAAATGAGTTTTTTAAAGTAAAAAAGTAAAAGAAAATATAAATGACACTTAATAAAGGCAAAGAAAAAAAGCAAGCTTAAGTCCGGGGAATAATGAGTTCGGTCATTTATCATAATATAGCTAATAAGTGAGAGAGAGCGAGTAAAAGCAAAGTGAGAGAGAGAACAATCTCTTAGCAGTAACATAAATATATTGAAAGTTAAAGCACGTGAGTAGCAGATTCTGGTGTGGTCAATAAAAATGGAAATCTTATCTTCAAATTGAGCCTGAGTCACGTACGAGTTCAGAGCCTACGTAGGCTTGGGAAATGGGGGAAACGGGTCTACAGACAGTCGTCCCGACAATTGCAATACATTGTCAGCCACTCGAGACATGATCGCAGACAGGCCGTAGACAAATAATAATTTCCTGCGACTGCGACTGATCGCCATATAATTCAAATGAAAACTGAACGTGAATGTGGAGACACGAGTGTTCACAGAGTTCTGTGGTGTAATTGCATATTGCAATATCCAATTTGCCATTAACTGGTTTCTGTCTCGGCTAATTGTGGGGTACACTGAAAAAAGTTTTTTAGCCAACTGGGTCGTTTAATTTGACAAAATTCTTGTAGGCAGGATCGGTAAGTCATTTTAATATACAGCAATCTTCATATTTTATGTACAGGAACGGAAAAATTTAAGAATGGACATACCTAATATTAGAATGCCATATTTTTCTGAGTGTATAAAATATACAAACACATTTATATGTAGCCAACACTTTAACGCTTAGTGTTTGTTTATTTATTTGTACTTGACTGCATTCTTCGGGCACTCACATCGATCATGAAAGAAAGAAAAGAAAGTGACCATGCGGTGAGGCTGTGAGTACAGTAACTGGTATTGGTATTGGTATTGGACCCGTATTGGGCTTGGTATTTGTATTGGTACTGGTACAGGTACTGCTATTGGTATGACGCCGCATTAAAGTCCATGGTTGAGATGAAAAGATGGAGAGGTGAAGAGATGGATGAGTTGGTGTATCTACATCCGTTCGCTTATGGAGATGCTAGAGCTGAAGATGCTGTTAACGTTGTTGATGTGTTGAAATACAAAGTTTCTCTTGTAGACACAAACAGAAATCAGAAATCAGCGTTGATTTAGCATCAATAACATCGGCCTCACCATTTCAATGCTGTTTTCAGCTGCAGTCGCAAGCGGTTTCTTTTCTTGCTGAGCGCGACAAAAGACGCGTGCGAAACGCGCGCAAACTTCAAATGACATTTCGAGAAGCAAAATGCATAAACTACACATGTAAGTGTGTATGTGTATAGAAATGCTATGTACGTACATTTTCATATTTGCTGAGAATTGCATATGCGATAAAACAAGGTCAGTTGGGTAATGATTCGAGTTCTCATTGTTACCTTAAACGTGGCAAAATGTGTTGCAAAATTTGACAGACCGACAGACAGACGGGACAGAACTGTACGAGAACTGTAAAATGCAACTGCAACTTTTTACTTTAGCGGCTTTCTTTTTAAACAACTAACTTAGTGACTTTGGTCATTTCACTCACACATACACAAATACACTAACACACACACACAGACTGGACTTTCTACTTTAAACATAAATTTTACATTAGCCATAACTAACTGCAAAAGGGGAGAGGTGAAGGAGACTTATCACCAAGTCAAAGTCGGCTCTTTACTTTGATGGTCTACTATTCATTTTCACATTTGGGATTTGTAGCTTTTCAGATTTTCCCAGCTAATATCGTTTAAGCACGGAATTGTTGCCTCTTTATAACTACTTAAGTGCGCCGTTCCGCATTGTTCCGATCTTTAGTTGAAACCCGTATATGTTTTATTTTTTTTTTCTTTCTTTTAAACTTGTTATAGTTTGTTTTTCATTGCTTGGTTATTTTTATTTTTTTTTTGTTGGACTGTCCAACAAAGCGGAACCTTAAACAACAACAAGTTGCGGCGCTTATGAAGGGCCTGATTAACACATTCATAAATATAGCGGTCAGTTATTCAACTAAAAGTTTATGGACAACATTTCGGTTCTTCTTCTATAAAATTATGTGAGAAATCTGGCTTAAGCCATGTTGGTTGTCTCTTGTCTCTTGCTGTGACTGTGACTATGAATCTGCTTTTTATTAGATCATGACTCTTAATGTTGGCAAACATTCGCGCATTCCAAAGCCCCAGCGAGCTGACAAATAGCAAAAAGAACAACAAAAACCTACAAAAACAAACTACAACAACAGCAACAATGTAGGCCCCATACACATACCTATACCAATAGTAACTCACACCAAGATTCTTCTGCCACTTGTTGTACCTTCGACAGGAGCGGACTGTGCGCAAAAACAATATTGGGCCTGCATATCTACACACAGAAAAAATCAAATTCAATAATAATAGAATTAATGGCTTTGATTTTATCGGCCTTTAGTTTCTATTATATTTAAATAACCTAATTGCAAAAGTCTTAATTTGGGCTTAATTTACAAATTACAATCTTCCTAGTTTTGTTTTCAAATTTTGGCATTCTTTGTATTATTTGTCAAAATTTGTACATTAAATATATACTCAAAATATGAAATTATTAAAGTTCAAAGAGTTGATTCAATAAATTAATTAGATGTCAAGGTAAGTCTTTCAAGTCAGTCCATACATCATACTGGCTACACAGAATCGCATATTTAGCATTTGCTTTACACTTATACAATTTAAGGTGCCCCATTTAGGCCACTTTATACATTTAGGGCGCCTCAAGTGAGAAGCGCCATTGCGCAGTCGCAGACGTTCGTTTTAAACAAAAACAAAACAAAAAAAAACTGTGCCTCTATTCTGGTTTTTCACGTTGCTTGCGCGGTTTTTGCCATCTCTCTTGTTGGTGTTGTTTGTTATTGTTGTTGTTGTTTGTTGTTGCTGTTGTTGTTATCGGTGCGATTGTTGCTGTTGTTGCAGTTTTTGAAACGCACGTCTTCAGAGGCAACATGGTCTCTAAATGCAGTTCTATGTGTATAATATATATGTGAGAGCCACAGTCAGCGTGTGTGCGTCTGTGTGTGTGTAGTGTGAATGTGAATGTGAATGTTGCTTGCAATATTGTTGCAGTTGATGTTGTTGGTTTGCACGTTTCGATGTTGCATGAACTTTTGTTGCTGGTTTTCTGGTCGTTTGCTTAATGTCAAAAAAGAAAAAAAAACCCAAAACTGGGCGAAGTTGTCGATTGTTGAAGTCGTCGCCTGTATTTTTTTTTACTTAATCTGACATTTACTTTGCCTCTTTGTAGTTAACTATTAATTTAAACAACATTTTGTATGCCTTACAATTCTAATTCTAGTTGAGCGTTGAGAACCGGTTGAATATTTCTTTTATATTTTTGCTAAATGCTATTCAATTTTGTTGTTGTTGTTTTGCGTGCGTTGTGCATAAGTATTAAAAATCGCGAATATCATATGTATAAAAAGAAATACACTTAATCCGACGAACAAAGCACAAAATCCGTGGTCAACCGTCGCGTTTCGAGCTGAAAACCGAACTGCGGTTCGAGTCTTAAGATCCGCTTTGTATTGGGAGACGAACAATTTGAGCGCTCTCTCTCGGCACTCGGTTCTCTCAAAACACCTTCACATACCTGCCAAGCATGGGCTAGAACGAGACAGAGACGTACAGAGGCAGAGTCAGATAAAGAGCGCGATATAGAAAATATTTCGAGAGTGCAGAATCGTGACAGTTCGACTACGAGTATTATGATAAGTGAACCGCAAATTGTTTAAATTTCTTTTCAATTATTTTCTTTTACCTTGGGATAAATACAAACAAATGCTCAGAATGCACCTAAATCTCTTTCTTGGAAGAATCATTGGAAGAATCAAAGAAATTTCTACAATTATCTTTTTTTTCAGCGGTCGTTGAAACTTTTTCCTGTCTACCTGCAGGATTTCAGCAAATTCCTTTGCATTTACTTTCATCTTTGTTCGGAAAATTCCCGGGTAAAAAAAAAAAAAAATATGTATATCTATATTATTACGCTTTGCTTTAATATTCAAGGAGTAGAAAATACAAATATTTGTAGCAAAAGAAAAATGTATTATCTAATAAATCTAGTAAATACATTTTAACTTTTAGATTTTTAAATTGTTATTTGAAAAATAAGAAAGAATATTTTGTCTTAAAAAAATTAAAAAAAAAACAATTCTGAATTGAATGAAAACATTAAAAACAGAATAGATTATATATTTAATAAAATATTAAATCATAAAAATAATATGCGGATTGAAATATTTCATTTAGATAACTTACATGAGCACGATTCAATTTTGCCGCCAAACAACTTGTTTTTATCGTCAAAGCAACTCTGTTTTGTAGCACCACGAGCAACCACCTGATAAACAGCTGTGACTTATCAGCTGTGACTTATCAGCTGTGGCAACCCAATCTAATAGTGTCAGTTGCAAGAAATCAAGCAAATCCCTTGTAATTGCTGTAAGCAATATTTATTTAATTTTAAAATATAAATCTAAAATTTATTTTGATCGCTGAGATAAATCTGCTTGGAAAATGGAAGAAGTAAGCACCTCATACAAATTAGATTATGTTAAATCAAAGATTGGAGAACATGCGGACTTTCCCAAAAAAGGAGTGATTTTTTAGTGAGTTAAACAATGTGAGCAAACACATGTATTAAAACCCCATGAACTATTTGGCTTATCAGTTGATTAACATGTGTCTACGCTTTTATTCTCTTATCAGTGATATATTTGGCGCTCTTACGGATGGCAAGGCTTGTGCTTATCTGCGGGATTTGCTGTTGCGGTACATACGTGAGAAGCATCCGGATGTGGAGCTTATAGTGGGTCTGGATTCGCGTGGGTTTCTCTTCAATCTGCTTCTGGCCACCGAACTGGGCGTGGGCTGTGCTCCCATTCGCAAGAAGGGGAAACTGGCGGGCGAGGTGATCTCCGTGGAGTACCAATTGGAGTATGGCTCTGTAAGTAATCTGACTTAACATATTCATGGAAGTTCTTACCCAACACCTTAACAATTTTACAGGACATATTCGAGATGCAGCGCGCAGCCATTAAGCCTGGTCAAAAGGTGCTCATTGTGGATGATCTACTAGCCACAGGTGGATCATTGTGTGCTGCCAGTGCTCTAGTTCGCAAAGTGGGAGGCGTTGTACTGGAAAGCTTGGTTGTCATCGAGCTCCTTGAGCTGGAGGGCCGCAAGAAGCTGGAGGGCAACGTGCATTCCTTGATACAATACTGAAAATTACAAAAAATTAGATAACATCTTGCATTTGCATTCACATTTAGCAATCACACTTTTACCTCAATCTTACACAATATCTACAAATGCATTTTTTTTTATGTTTAATGCGAATTCTTATGAGCATATTTTTTTGAAGGTTGTTCGAACCAAATATTAGTGCAAATATAAGATAATTTATTTTTATATAAAACAAACTACATACTGATTTATTAAGTTTCTATGTAAGTTTAAAATATGCAAAATTTGTATATGTACATACATATGCTGTATATTTATTGACACTAAACCAACCAATCAAAGCTGCTTAAGAATTAGGCTTATACGTTATTAAGAGAATTTTTTTGAATTAACTATTTTTATTTGCCAAGAGGTGCTGATTAAGAAAAATAATCAGTATTTCAGTCAGTCAGATAGTTGTTGCTGCCATCTCAGGATTAAGACAGGAGAAGGACTTGACGTCACGGTCGCCAAATACATGCAGCTAGCGACAACAGCTGTTCAAAATGTGGTCCCACCCAAGACAACAGAATACACATTTATATATGTCACTTCTCGCATGTCCTCATGTCTCTTTTTAGTTGGGAGTAAGCATGTATACGCATTTCGCATTTCAGTTGCTCGGCTTTGTCGTAGTACATATGTAACACTAAGTACTCGTATACCCGGCATTTGCTTTGGCGCAGGCGTGTACAAACTAATTCAGCGTCTGCTTTCCCACGCAGGCGTTCTATAAATTGGTTCCACTGCATCCGCTGCATCTGCAAAGTGAGAACGACGGATGAGCCCAGAGAGAGAGAGAGAGAGTGGGAAGAGAAAATAAAGCGTTTAAGACAATTTTCGGCTTTTTGGTCATCAAAAAAATTGTACGTGTATATTAAATTAAAATCATAAGATCAGAATTGTGTAAATTTCAGTTTTCTATTATTTTTGAGTCAAGACAAAGATCTTTTAAAGAATAATTACTGCAATGCCTGGATCAGTCTAAAGCTTGAATATAAATTAAAATCACATGGGGAAAACCGAAACAAAAATACAAGCTCCTTATAATTCCCAAAGCACTCATTTCTCAACAATATGCATATACAACTATCAGATGTCGTATGGCATTTAGGCATTGCATTTTTTAAGGTAACTTTGTGTGCTGTAATGACCAAAGGGATTGAATACGTTAAAAGTGTTGAAGAGCATTTGTAACATTTAATGCGGTTGCTGAGAATGAATTTTTTGCTACACTTAAATAGTAAATAGTGATACAACCAAATTCCCCAATGCGGTTTTATAAAGTTAAAACTGAAACTGAAGTTTATGCAAACGAACCGAGGGGCTTAGCTATTAATTTTAAATGTTGCTTTGTTATCCAGTGCTCATATTAGCATACATTTTTAAAATTGCCTAAGGAGACTAATAAAAAATTATTATAAGGGGTGCCAAATATAGCAACACGTGTCGATTTCAACAATTGTCGACAGTGCAGAGCATATGAAATATCTTTTACTAACGACCACTAACAATTATGATATAGAGCCGAATGTATGTAAGTGAAACATTTTTAAGTGTATCTCGGTTGAGAATATCTTTTGTCGACTATAGCGTTCTCACTTTTTACCTTTGTGTTTTCTAGTTTGCACACTTCCACTTTTTTTTGGGCTTGGGAAATTAGCCAAGTTTGCAAAATTTAAATTAATTTCATGGTCCTGCAAGCAGACCAACTAAAACCGGTCAACACAAGCCGTCGTCCAGTAGCCTTCGGCGCGACACATATGTACAGTACACACACATTCATATATATTGTATATGCATATTTTCACGTTAGCAATTATAATTTTTTCGGCCTTTTGGTTACCATCGTTACGCTTATACTGCAACTAAAAGACGGGGAAAGGCAGTAGAACTTAGACTGCATTTCATTGAAAACATATGTAAAAATACAGTTGAAAAAATAAAATATTAGCAGCACTCCAAAGACAGAAACGCTACAGATATAGCACGTTCTGAAACTACTATTTCTGGAAAAGGTTCTATTTCAATTTTATTCTTTCGGTTTGGGTTTCAGTAACGGTACGCAACGGTTCAACAAATAGGTTTTGAAACATTTTAAGATGTTAAAGTGCCGTTTTATAATAATTATAACATTGAAGTAAATACCTTGATACAGAGGAATAATATTTATTGATCGAATTTAACAAAATTTGAATGCAGAATAAATTAAGAGGCCAAACCATGATAAAAATGACATTCCGCTTGAAAATCGGGTTTCTTCAAGTTATGACAGTTCGAAGTTGCTCAAGCCTCTGACCTAGCAACTTTACAAGTCCAAATTTTTCTTAATTTTGACATGATTTTTTACAAAAATATGAAAGGTCTCAGAATCAAGTTTAAAGTGTTTTTTCTTATACTAATTACGATATAAGGAGTTGAATAAAAGTGAAAACTTGAGATTTAAAATTTTGAATTTTTGAAATTTCAAAGGGGGGACCCTTAGCATCGAAATCAATATCTGGTAGAATCTAGAAAAAATTATTTTTTTTCAAGAATTTTATAAAATTTAAATGTAGAATAAACTAAAATGGAAAATAATGAATAAAGTGGCATTCCGCTTTAAAATCGGTTCAGTTTTGATCAAGTTATGACAGTTTGAAGTTGGTCAGACTGCGGATTTGGCCACTTTACAAGTCAAAACTTTGTTCAATTTCACATGATTTTTACAAAAATATGAAAGGTCTCAGAATCAAGTTTAAAGTGTTTTTTTATACTAATTACGATATAAGGAGTTGAATAAAAGTGAAAACTTGAGATTTAAAATTTTGAATTTTTGAAATTTCAAAGGGGGGACCCTTAGCATCGAAATCAATATCTGGTAGAATCTAGGGAAAATTATTTTTTTTCAAGAATTTAATAAAATTTAAATGTAGAATAAATTGAAATGGAAAATAATAAATAAAGTGACATTCCGCTTTAAAATCGGTTAAGTTTTGATCAAGTTATGACAGTTTGAAGTTGGTCAGACTGCGGATTTGGCCACTTTACAAGTCCAAATTTTTGTTCAATTTCACATGATTTTTTACAAAAATATGAAAGGTCTCAGAATCAAGTTTAAAGTGTTTCTTTATACTAATTACGATATAAGGAGTTGAATAAAAGTGAAAACTTGAGATTTAAAATTTTGAATTTTGAAATTTCGGGGACCCTTAGCATCGAAATCAATATCTGGTAGAATCTAGGGAAAATTATTTTTTTTCAAGAATTTAATAAAACTTAAATGTAGAATAAATTGAAATGGAAAATAATAAATAAAGTGACATTCCGCTTTAAAATCGGTTAAGTTTTGATCAAGTTATGACAGTTTGAAGTTGGTCAGACTGCGGATTTGGCCACTTTACAAGTCAAAACTTTTGTTCAATTTCACATGATTTTTTACAAAAATATGAAAGGTCTCAGAATCAAGTTTAAAGTGTTTTTTTATACTAATTACGATATAAGGAGTTGAATAAAAGTGAAAACTTGAGATTTAAAATTTTGAATTTTTGAAATTTCAAAGGGGGGACCCTTAGCATTGAAATCAATATCTGGTAGAATCTAGGGAAAATTATTTTTTTTCAAGAATTTAATAAAATTTAAATGTAGAATAAATTGAAATGGAAAATAATAAATAAAGTGACATTCCGCTTTAAAATCGGTTAAGTTTTGATCAAGTTATGACAGTTTGAAGTTGGTCAGACTGCGGATTTGGCCACTTTACAAGTCAAATTTTTGTTCAATTTCACATGATTTTTTACAAAAATATGAAAGGTCTCAGAATCAAGTTTAAAGTGTTTTTTTATACTAATTACGATATAAGGAGTTGAATAAAAGTGAAAACTTGAGATTTAAAATTTTGAATTTTTGAAATTTCAAAGGGGGGACCCTTAGCATCGAAATCAATATCTGGTGAATCTAGGGAAAATTATTTTTTTTCAAGAATTTAATAAAATTTAAATGTAGAATAAACTGAAATGGAAAATAATAAATAAAGTGACATTCCGCTTTAAAATCGGTTAAGTTTTGATCAAGTTATGACAGTTTGAAGTTGGTCAGACTGCGGATTTGGCCACTTTACAAGTCAAAACTTTTGTTCAATTTCACATGATTTTTTACAAAAAATATGAAAGGTCTCAGAATCAAGTTTAAAGTGTTTTTTATACTAATTACGATATAAGGACTTGAATAAAAGTGAAAACTTGAGATTTAAAATTTTGAATTTTTGAAATTTCAAAGGGGGGACCCTTAGCATCGAAATCAATATCTGGTAGAATCTAGGGAAAATTATTTTTTTTCAAGAATTTAATAAAATTTAAATGTAGAATAAATTAAAATGCCAAATAATGAATAAAGTGACATTCCGCTTTAAAATCGGTTCAGTTTTGATCAAGTTATGACAGTTTGAAGTTGGTCAGACTGTGGATTTGGCCACTTTACAAGTCAAAACTTTGTTCAATTTCACATGATTTTTTACAAAATATGAAAGGTCTCAGAATCAAGTTTAAAGTGTTTTTTTATACTAATTACGATATAAGGACTTGAATAAAAGTGAAAACTTGAGATTTAAAATTTTGAATTTTGAAATTTCAAAGGGGACCCTTAGCATCGAAATCAATATCTGGTAGAATCTAGGAAAATTATTTTTTTCAAGAATTTAATAAAATTTAAATGTAGAATAAATTGAAATGGAAAATAATAAATAAAGTGACATTCCGCTTTAAAATCGGTTAAGTTTTGATCAAGTTATGACAGTTTGAAGTTGGTCAGACTGCGGATTTGGCCACTTTACAAGTCAAATCTTTGTTCAATTTCACATGATTTTTTACAAAAATATGAAAGGTCTCAGAATCAAGTTTAAAGTGTTTTTTTATACTAATTACGATATAAGGAGTTGAATAAAAGTGAAAACTTGAGATTTAAAATTTTGAATTTTTGAAATTTCAAAGGGGGGACCCTTAGCATCGAAATCAATATCTGGTAGAATCTAGGGAAAATTATTTTTTTTCAAGAATTTAATAAAATTTAAATGTAGAATAAATTGAAATGGAAAATAATAAATAAAGTGACATTCCGCTTTAAAATCGGTTAAGTTTTGATCAAGTTATGACAGTTTGAAGTTGGTCAGACTGCGGATTTGGCCACTTTACAAGTCAAAATTTTTGTTCAATTTCACATGATTTTTTACAAAAAATATGAAAGGTCTCAGAATCAAGTTTAAAGTGTTTTTTATACTAATTACGATATAAGGAGTTGAATAAAAGTGAAAACTTGAGATTTAAAATTTTGAATTTTGAAATTTCAAAGGGGACCCTTAGCATCGAAATCAATATCTGGTAGAATCTAGGAAAATTATTTTTTTCAAGAATTTAATAAAATTTAAATGTAGAATAAATTGAAATGGAAAATAATAAATAAAGTGACATTCCGCTTTAAAATCGGTTAAGTTTTGATCAAGTTATGACAGTTTGAAGTTGGTCAGACTGCGGATTTGGCCACTTTACAAGTCAAAACTTTTGTTCAATTTCACATGATTTTTTACAAAAATATGAAAGGTCTCAGAATCAAGTTTAAAGTGTTTTTTTATACTAATTACGATATAAGGACTTGAATAAAAGTGAAAACTTGAGATTTAAAATTTTGAATTTTTGAAATTTCAAAGGGGGGACCCTTAGCATCGAAATCAATATCTGGTAGAATCTAGGGAAAATTATTTTTTTTCAAGAATTTAATAAAATTTAAATGTAGAATAAATTGAAATGGAAAATAATAAATAAAGTGACATTCCGCTTTAAAATCGGTTAAGTTTTGATCAAGTTATGACAGTTTGAAGTTGGTCAGACTGCGGATTTGGCCACTTTACAAGTCCAAATTTTTGTTCAATTTCACATGATTTTTTACAAAAATATGAAAGGTCTCAGAATCAAGTTTAAAGTGTTTTTTTATACTAATTACGATATAAGGACTTGAATAAAAGTGAAAACTTGAGATTTAAAATTTTGAATTTTTGAAATTTCAAAGGGGGGACCCTTAGCATCGAAATCAATATCTGGTAGAATCTAGGAAAATTATTTTTTTCAAGAATTTAATAAAATTTAAATGTAGAATAAATTGAAATGGAAAATAATAAATAAAGTGACATTCCGCTTTAAAATCGGTTAAGTTTTGATCAAGTTATGACAGTTTGGAGTTGGTCAGACTGCGGATTTGGCCACTTTACAAGTCAAATTTTTGTTCAATTTCACATGATTTTTTACAAAAATATGAAAGGTCTCAGAATCAAGTTTAAAGTGTTTTTTATACTAATTACGATATAAGGAGTTGAATAAAAGTGAAAACTTGAGATTTAAAATTTTGAATTTTGAAATTTCAAAGGGGACCCTTAGCATCGAAATCAATATCTGGTAGAATCTAGGGAAAATTATTTTTTTTCAAGAATTTAATAAAATTTAAATGTAGAATAAATTGAAATGGAAAATAATAAATAAAGTGACATTCCGCTTTAAAATCGGTTAAGTTTTGATCAAGTTATGACAGTTTGAAGTTGGTCAGACTGCGGATTTGGCCACTTTACAAGTCAAAACTTTTGTTCAATTTCACATGATTTTTTACAAAAATATGAGAGGTCTCAGAATCAAGTTTAAAGTGTTTCTTTATACTAATTACGATATAAGGAGTTGAATAAAAGTGAAAACTTGAGATTTAAAATTTTGAATTTTTGAAATTTCAAAGGGGGGACCCTTAGCATCGAAATCAATATCTGGTAGAATCTAGGGAAAATTATTTTTTTTCAAGAATTTAATAAAATTTAAATGTAGAATAAATTGAAATGGAAAATAATAAATAAAGTGACATTCCGCTTTAAAATCGGTTAAGTTTTGATCAAGTTATGACAGTTTGGAGTTGGTCAGACTGCGGATTTGGCCACTTTACAAGTCAAATTTTTGTTCAATTTCACATGATTTTTTACAAAATATGAAAGGTCTCAGAATCAAGTTTAAAGTGTTTTTTATACTAATTACGATATAAGGAGTTGAATAAAAGTGAAAACTTGAGATTTAAAATTTTGAATTTTTGAAATTTCAAAGGGGGGACCCTTAGCATCGAAATCAATATCTGGTAGAATCTAGGAAAATTATTTTTTTCAAGAATTTAATAAAATTTAAATGTAGAATAAATTGAAATGGAAAATAATAAATAAAGTGACATTCCGCTTTAAAATCGGTTAAGTTTTGATCAAGTTATGACAGTTTGAAGTTGGTCAGACTGCGGATTTGGCCACTTTACAAGTCAAAACTTTGTTCAATTTCACATGATTTTTTACAAAATATGAAAGGTCTCAGAATCAAGTTTAAAGTGTTTTTTATACTAATTACGATATAAGGACTTGAATAAAAGTGAAAACTTGAGATTTAAAATTTTGAATTTTTGAAATTTCAAAGGGGGGACCCTTAGCATCGAAATCAATATCTGGTAGAATCTAGGAAAATTATTTTTTTCAAGAATTTAATAAAATTTAAATGTAGAATAAATTGAAATGGAAAATAATAAATAAAGTGACATTCCGCTTTAAAATCGGTTAAGTTTTGATCAAGTTATGACAGTTTGAAGTTGGTCAGACTGCGGATTTGGCCACTTTACAAGTCCAAATTTTTGTTCAATTTCACATGATTTTTTACAAAAATATGAAAGGTCTCAGAATCAAGTTTAAAGTGTTTTTTTATACTAATTACGATATAAGGACTTGAATAAAAGTGAAAACTTGAGATTTAAAATTTTGAATTTTTGAAATTTCAAAGGGGGGACCCTTAGCATCGAAATCAATATCTGGTAGAATCTAGGGAAAATTATTTTTTTCAAGAATTAATAAAATTTAAATGTAGAATAAATTGAAATGGAAAATAATAAATAAAGTGACATTCCGCTTTAAAATCGGTTAAGTTTTGATCAAGTTATGACAGTTTGAAGTTGGTCAGACTGCGGATTTGGCCACTTTACAAGTCAAATTTTTGTTCAATTTCACATGATTTTTTTAAAAATATGAAAGGTCTCAGAATCAAGTTTAAAGTGTTTTTTTATACTAATTACGATATAAGGAGTTGAATAAAAGTGAAAACTTGAGATTTAAAATTTTGAATTTTGAAATTTCAAAGGGGACCCTTAGCATCGAAATCAATATCTGGTAGAATCTAGGAAAATTATTTTTTCAAGAATTTAATAAAATTTAAATGTAGAATAAATTGAAATGGAAAATAATAAATAAAGTGACATTCCGCTTTAAAATCGGTTAAGTTTTGATCAAGTTATGACAGTTTGATGTTGGTCAGACTGCGGATTTAGCCACTTTACAAGTCCAAATTTTGTTCAATTTCACATGATTTTTTACAAAAATATGAAAGGTCTCAGAATCAAGTTTAAAGTGTTTTTTTATACTAATTACGATATAAGGACTTGAATAAAAGTGAAAACTTGAGATTTAAAATTTTGAATTTTTGAAATTTCAAAGGGGGGACCCTTAGCATCGAAATCAATATCTGGTAGAATCTAGGGAAAATTATTTTTTTTCAAGAATTTAATAAAATTTAAATGTAGAATAAATTAAAATGCCAAATAATGAATAAAGTGACATTCCGCTTTAAAATCGGTTCAGTTTTGATCAAGTTATGACAGTTTGAAGTTGGTCAGACTGTGGATTTGGCCACTTTACAAGTCAAAACTTTTGTTCAATTTCACATGATTTTTTACAAAAATATGAAAGGTCTCAGAATCAAGTTTAAAGTGTTTTTTATACTAATTACGATATAAGGACTTGAATAAAAGTGAAAACTTGAGATTTAAAATTTTGAATTTTGAAATTTCAAAGGGGGACCCTTAGCATCGAAATCAATATCTGGTAGAATCTAGGAAAATTATTTTTTTCAAGAATTTAATAAAATTTAAATGTAGAATAAATTAAAATGCCAAATAATGAATAAAGTGACATTCCGCTTTAAAATCGGTTCAGTTTTGATCAAGTTATGACAGTTTGAAGTTGGTCAGACTGTGGATTTGGCCACTTTACAAGTCAAAACTTTTGTTCAATTTCACATGATTTTTTACAAAAATATGAAAGGTCTCAGAATCAAGTTTAAAGTGTTTTTTTATACTAATTACGATATAAGGACTTGAATAAAAGTGAAAACTTGAGATTTAAAATTTTGAATTTTTGAAATTTCAAAGGGGGGACCCTTAGCATCGAAATCAATATCTGGTAGAATCTAGGAAAATTATTTTTTTCAAGAATTTAATAAAATTTAAATGTAGAATAAATTAAAATGCCAAATAATGAATAAAGTGACATTCCGCTTTAAAATCGGTTCAGTTTTGATCAAGTTATGACAGTTTGAAGTTGGTCAGACTGCGGATTTGGCCACTTTACAAGTCAAAACTTTTGTTCAATTTCACATGATTTTTTACAAAAATATGAAAGGTCTCAGAATCAAGTTAAAAGTGTTTTTTTATACTTATTACGATATAAGGAGTTGAATAAAAGTGAAAACTTGAGATTTAAAATTTTGAATTTTTGAAATTTCAAAGGGGGGACCCTTAGCATCGAAATCAATATCTGGTAGAATCTAGAGAAAATTATTTTTTTTCAAGAATTTAATAAAATTCAAATGTAGAATAAATTAAAATGCCAAATAATGAATAAAGTGACATTCCGCTTTAAAATCGGTTAAGTTTTGATCAAGTTATGACAGTTTGAAGTTGGTCAGACTGCGGATTTGGCCACTTTACAAGTCAAAACTTTTGTTCAATTTCACATGATTTTTTACAAAATATGAAAGGTCTCAGAATCAAGTTTAAAGTGTTTTTTATACTAATTACGATATAAGGAGTTGAATAAAAGTGAAAACTTGAGATTTAAAATTTTGAATTTTGAAATTTCAAAGGGGACCCTTAGCATCGAAATCAATATCTGGTAGAATCTAGGGAAAATTATTTTTCAAGAATTTAATAAAATTTAAATGTAGAATAAATTGAAATGGAAAATAATAAATAAAGTGACATTCCGCTTTAAAATCGGTTAAGTTTTGATCAAGTTATGACAGTTTGAAGTTGGTCAGACTGCGGATTTGGCCACTTTACAAGTCAAATTTTGTTCAATTTCACATGATTTTTTACAAAAATATGAAAGGTCTCAGAATCAAGTTTAAAGTGTTTTTTATACTAATTACGATATAAGGAGTTGAATAAAAGTGAAAACTTGAGATTTAAAATTTTGAATTTTTGAAATTTCAAAGGGGGGACCCTTAGCATCGAAATCAATATCTGGTAGAATCTAGGGAAAATTATTTTTTTTCAAGAATTTAATAAAATTTAAATGTAGAATAAATTGAAATGGAAAATAATAAATAAAGTGACATTCCGCTTTAAAATCGGTTAAGTTTTGATCAAGTTATGACAGTTTGAAGTTGGTCAGACTGCGGATTTGGCCACTTTACAAGTCCAAATTTTGTTCAATTTCACATGATTTTTTACAAAATATGAAAGGTCTCAGAATCAAGTTTAAAGTGTTTTTTATACTAATTACGATATAAGGACTTGAATAAAAGTGAAAACTTGAGATTTAAAATTTTGAATTTTGAAATTTCAAAGGGGACCCTTAGCATCGAAATCAATATCTGGTAGAATCTAGGAAAATTATTTTTTTCAAGAATTTAATAAAATTTAAATGTAGAATAAATTAAAATGCCAAATAATTAATAAAGTGACATTCCGCTTTAAAATCGGTTCAGTTTTGATCAAGTTATGACAGTTTGAAGTTGGTCAGACTGCGGATTTGGCCACTTTACAAGTCAAAACTTTTGTTCAATTTCACATGATTTTTTACAAAAATATGAAGGTCTCAGAATCAAGTTTAAAGTGTTTTTTTATACTAATTACGATATAAGGAGTTGAATAAAAGTGAAAACTTGAGATTTAAAATTTTGAATTTTTGAAATTTCAAAGGGGGGACCCTTAGCATCGAAATCAATATCTGGTAGAATCTAGGAAAATTATTTTTTCAAGAATTTAATAAAATTTAAATGTAGAATAAATTAAAATGCCAAATAATGAATAAAGTGACATTCCGCTTTAAAATCGGTTCAGTTTTGATCAAGTTATGACAGTTTGAAGTTGGTCAGACTGCGGATTTGGCCACTTTACAAGTCAAAACTTTTGTTCAATTTCACATGATTTTTTACAAAAATATGAAAGGTCTCAGAATCAAGTTTAAAGTGTTTTTTTATACTAATTACGATATAAGGAGTTGAATAAAAGTGAAAACTTGAGATTTAAAATTTTGAATTTTTGAAATTTCAAAGGGGGGACCCTTAGCATCGAAATCAATATCTGGTAGAATCTAGAAAAAATTATTTTTTTTCAAGAATTTAATAAAATTTAAATGTGGAATAAATTAAAATGGAAAATAATGAACAAAGTGACATTCCGCTTTAAAATCGGTTGGGTTTTGATCAAGCTACGACAGTTTGAAGTTGGTCAGACTGCGGATTTGGCCACTTTACTAGTCCAAATTTTTGTTCAATTTCACATGATTTTTTACAAAAATATGAAAGGTCTCAGAATCAAGTTTAAAGTGTTTTTTTATACTCATTACGATATAAGGAGTTAAATAAAAGTGAAAACTTGAGATTTAAAATTTTGAATTTTTGAAATTTCAAAGGGGGGACCCTTAGCATCGAAATCAATATCTGGTAGAATCTAGAGAAAATTATTTTTTTTCAAGAATTTAATAAAATTTAAATGAAGAATAAATTAAAATGGAAAATAATGAATAAAGTGACATTCCGCTTTAAAATCGGTTAAGTTTTGATCAAGCTATGACAGTTTGAAGTTGGTCAGACTGCGGATTTGTCCACTTTACAAGCCAAAATTTTTCTTAATTTTGACATGACTTTTTACAATAAAATGAAAGGTCTCAGAATCAAATTTAAAGTGTTCTTTTATACTAATTACGATAAAAGGAGTTGATTAAAAGTGAAAACTTGATATTTAAAATTTTGAATTTTCGAAATTTCAAAGGGGGCACCCTTACCATCAAAATCGAGTCTTGGTCGAAAATAATTAAATTTTCTAAATAAATAAAATTTGAATACAAAATGAATTAAGAGGCCAAACCTTGTTAAAAATTACATTCCGCTTGAATATCGGGACAGTTTTGATCAAGTTATGACAGTTAGAAGGGGTTCAAATCTTTGACCAAGCCACTTTACCACAACCGTACCGGTACGAACGTTTCGGGTTTTGGTTCTTGTTGGAGCATTTATTTCGGTTACGGTTTTAGTTTCGGTGTTAAAAAATAAACGGTTAGCTTCGGTTAACGATCCGATACAGGTTACGGTGTTATTGCCTGGTATAAATCGACACTTTCAATTTTATTCTGAGAGGCTTCATTTTCCTGTAAAAAATCAGCCCAAAACTAACAAAAAATATGACTTGTAAAGATGTCTGTCCAACTTTTTTCCAAACTTCGAACTTGCAAAACTTTGTCAAAGCTAGCTCGATTCTCATACGAAATATAATTTTGATTACAGTTTGGTCTCCAAATTGATTCTGTATTTAAAAATATTTGATTTTTTCGTCCATCACCGTCAGCAGAACGTATTCCTGTGACTATGACTTATTTGCATGATTTTTTTTCATAAACTCAAACCTTGACTTTTAATCAATTCCTGATGCCCAAATCAGGGTAGAAGGACACTTTTAATTTGATTCTGAGGCGGTTTATACCATTGCCGTTGCTTATTTAAAAGCGCTTTTTGCTACCTCTTAGTTGCAATCGCGTCGCGCTTACTTTTCCCCTTTTTGGAGCAGCTTTTGGCATTCTTGCGTAATTTGTTGTAACTGCATCATTTAACCTTTGAAAGAGCTGTAGCTGACTTGACTCAGCTCCTGTGCTGTCCTTGCTTCTCAGATTGCTTCTTTTTAACAAGCGTTTGAACAACCATCGAGTTGCCTAAGAACGCTCTGAACCTGTCTCACTGCAATTGGTTGCTAGTTAGGGATAATGGTAACAGACAGCAGTTAATGTTCCGAAAAAATTCCCTATTACAAATGTGCTGTATTCTACTATATTGTATATCTGGAGCACTTTTCTTTGCAGTCAGACTAAAAAAACACATTTAATACATGTCTGCTTTGCAATGCGGTAAGATTTTATTGGACATTTAAAGGAAGTATTGGAATTTTTTTGGGAAAAGTTACAAGTACTGCAATGATTGTATTTATGTCGACCACAAACTGTAAAGAGTTTGGGTGATTACTCACATGAAGAAATGTATAGCAATGCGAGAAATTTGTAGCAATACATTTTGCAATTATACCTTATATTTATATAAATCTCCTCAACTTTTAATGCCTAAATATTTTTCAAAGAAATGTAAATCACCATCAGCTTCATTTCATTTAAATTCAAATTTATTATGATATTTATATAAATGCACAGCAAAAAGTGTCCGCAAAATTTTCTTTAAAAAAGTTTTTTTTTTCTACTTTGCAATTACATATCTATGCAAAGTTATAATACCCCTCGGTATGAGTTGATTTTGAAGTTGAGTTTAAAATGCTGAAGAAATTAGCTTGCAACTAAAATGAAAACTTTAGAGCGTATCATATAAATCAGCTTATAAAACTTTCACCGTATTTCAACACACTAATTATGGTAATTTTATTATTTTTAGAAAAGTGCGGATCAACAGGCTGGCATCCCCAAAAGGCGTTTGAGGTTAATGTTTAAAAAGCCAAGGCGTCCATCAAATGTACACATAAAAACCGAACACCCACGCATACTCTGGTTGGCAAACATTTAGGAAAACGTAGAGCGGCAGGAAAACGAGTTCTTTTCATGAAATATGAACATAAATTCCATTGAACGAAACAAGAGCAAAGTGCAAAGCCGGCATAATGCCTTATGCCTAACCATACACCCACAAAGTACACCCCCTTTGTCGAGCTTTGACGCTGGGCTCAGTTCGGCTCTCATGCAGTTTAGTGTTACCAGACCCTGAGGGATTGCTATGGACTAGCTGTATGCCTGGCCAAGAAAACTGTGCAGTCGAAGCAAGGAAACATCTTCAAAATAGAAAATATTAGAATAAAAGTTGAACAAAAAAAAAACAAGTAAGAAGGCTTAATTCGAGAGGCTCGATTACTAGATGTCTAGTAACTAAATTAAATCTATAAAAAAAGGTTAAATACAATTTTTAATGAATACAAAAATAAAGAACTAAGCACTCTGCTATTGTATATACTTCATTTAAGCACTTGAATAATCTTTCCTTTAGTTCGATTTTTCGCATTTTTAAGGGTGGATGGAATCTTGATAAAATTTAAAATTAAACTTAAATTGCGAGCTCATCATGGAAGTTTTATCACCAATTTGGTTTCCTTAGCCGTCTGAAATATAATAAAGACAATGTTAGAAATTCAACAGCCTGTGTTTTCCTTGAATACTGGGCACAAAATGAAGATGACGATGAGAACTATGTTATCAGGCAGACCAAAGCTCGGTCCGAGTATAGCATATAAAGTTAGTGCTGAACGCTGACAGGACGAAGCAGCGACCGCTGGTAAAATCAACTTTGCAACTTGAGACTGTTGCAGTCTATTAAATTTACGCCACCGGCAAGTGGCTCTCTTTCCCCCCCTCTCTCTCTCTGTCTCTCTCTCTCTCTATCTCTGTATTCTGTGTGTATTTGCGGCTAGTTGGTATATAGTGTATGTGGGCGTTTTAAGCCTAAACACAGGACTCTGGGGCGCGAAATTGAAGGCAGGCAGCAAGGCAACTGCTTGTGCTTCTTGCTTCTAGTGCTTTGGCTGCTTCCATTTCTTTAACTGTTGCCGCATCTTCTTCTTCATGCAGTACCCAGTTTCCGGTAGCCGCTGGCAGTTAGCAAATGTATCTCACTACCCCTTTCCTCCCCTTCCCACCCAGTGTCATTTCCTGCCTGCGCTTTTAGATATGCCTGGCCAGGGTCTGATTCTGATTCTGTTACTGTTTCTGCTTGTGTTTTGATTTTTTTTATTTTTTTTTTGCTGTGTTAGTCGTACCGCATTGTAAATTAAAAGACTATGCGGCTACTTGAAAAGTTTCGTGCAAGACGTTGTCATGTAGTTTACGGCACAAAAGCCACAATAATGGGCAGCCCTAGGTGTGCCATCAATTTCATATCTTATAACAGTAGTTACAACTTTAGTTTGAGTATGAGTGAGTTGTTGCACTTTTGCATACTTGATACAGACCAGCCACATTGATTGAGCAGTTTCTGATGATGATGGTACTTTGGTACTGTCGGTTTATATAACTCAACTCCCAATGAAGCCTTGCCATCACTTTTATTATTATTGAAGGGCATTATTTTGTTGATGAGAATGCGAAAGAGATTGTCTGCGGGGTTTGGTTATGACTTTTCCCTTACCGAGCACATTTACTCTCATTTCTTTATGGTGCATTGCTAAACATATAAAATTGATATTTTAATATTCTTTTTTTGGACAGTAATAGACGTTCGTTAAGTTTTTGTTTCGTTTTTTTTGTATATCCGTCCTTCTGATGGAACAAAAGGATCTCAGAGACTATAAAGGGTAGAGTAACCAAATTTGGCACATAAATTTCTATATACCCCATGCAGATCAAGTTTCTTTTAAATTTAAGCCACGCCCTCCTCCGCCTCCTCAAAAAACCACCACATCCACATTTCTTAAGATAATAAGTATTTTGTGGTAATTAAAGCTATCTATTAGTATTATCTACTATCCTACTAAATCGCGTTAAGATCGCACAAGTAGAACAGCAGTTTTTAAAGTACTACAAGCTTAAATAAGTAGCGGGTATCCTATGGTCGGGATCTCGACTATAGCCTTTCCGAGTAGTTTTTTTATATTTTTATATCTGAGAATACTTTTTATTCTATTGCTTTTCGCATAAGCAGCACTCGTCCTTGGATTGTTCTGTCCAAAAATTGGCTTCGGCCTAATCCTGTTCTTTTTTTTTGTCTGTTTTGTTTCCGTTTGGCACATTTTACAAAATTCACTTAGATTTTTGCAAGTTAAATTTTGATCTCAATTTTGTGGTCACAATGACTGTTGACTGTTGCAGTTGCAGTTGCTGTTGCCATTGTAATTGTTATTGCTGTTGCTGTTGCACATGTAGGATATGAGCAGCAGCCATCAACGAGTCGACTGTTTGTATAGGTACTCATAATATCCTATGAAATAAGCGCGCATTTTATCTATTTAGATTTTGAAAAAGATTTTTTAATATTGGATTAAAGTTTGTAACGGCGAGTTTTATTTATTTCTAGTCAAGACCTGATCTTTTCACATTTTTAAAGAGATACTTCAATACATAAATTAATATTTGTAAATGTAGATCTAATTTATTCCTAGACAAAAGATATTTGATTACCATTTTAAATGCAAAACTTCTTGCAACTTCTTCTAATACGCTTCTTACACTTCAGTTCAATTAATACAGGGTATTAAAACTGTACTACACTGCTCATACATATCGATACACCCCAATGTAGGTATTTGGCAGCTAGACGCACAGTTAAAACTTTGCCCGCCCATATTCTGTATGTTTTTGTCGGTTGATTGTTGTTATTGCATTCCCATTGTCTTTCTGTGGTTCTTGTTGGCCGGCGTTCAACATGTTTATGGTTGTTACTATCATGCATTTAACTATAGATTTCTATCTGCTATGTAAGTAAGTATCGGACTTTTAAACCAATTAAATATGGTATACTAATTGATTCATTGAAGGCAGTTCAAAATTACTTAAGGAGGTGAAGTATTATTTTATTAAATAATCTGAACGTTTATTATCAATTTGTTTTAATATTATCATGATGCATGTGTTTCATTCAACTAATTCTAGTAGATTTACTGCACACAACAAAAAAAGCTTTCGTGTCAATTATTATCAAAATAGTTTTTCAATTTAAGGAACAGTTTCTAAAATAGCTGAATATGCTCACAAAGTACTGTCGTCTAACTATTGTTAAATTTTTGTTAGGTCAGAAACTCCTGATTTTGAGATTTAAAAAAAAAAAAACAAATTATGATAACCTTCGCAAGAGTACAAAGCATAGCAAAACGGGAAAAAGGCACGAAGCGACAGGTAGAGAAAATAAACCAAAGACTGAAGACTTTTCTACTTCTATTTGTGTTCCTGCTGCAGATGATGATGATGATGATGATGATGATGATGCTTGATTTTATGACAGTGGCGTGGCCGTAAACGATTTTTAAATTTCTGCTATGCATAGAGACAAGGACCTTAAGCGAATTCAAACCATTGGGTAGAATTTCAGTGCTTGTTACAATGCGATTTCCGTTGCCCGAGTCACGATTACTGCTTTTGGCCATGTACAAGTGCACAGATAAGAAATGCACTGGTCACAAAATAAAGATGAGCCATTATCGATAAAGCATATACTTATATAATGGTCTGTTCCATTGCTCATTGGCAATGCAATAAATTTCTCACAAGGCAAGTTTAGTAATGGCTAAATTGCTTTAAGTTGTAGCCAAAAAGTTAAACTTTACAAATTTTAGTCATTTTGTTAGAGGAAGTTTAAGTGGCCAAATTCAAAACATTAGTTGAGTATCCTAGTGGATCCTAAAATACACTCCCTAAAAATCGAAAGCGGCAGAATTTAAGCTGTACATTACTACGAAAACGCAAAAAAAAAAAAAAAAAACTGCGTCACTCAAAAGCAATTGTGTTGGGTAGATAATAAACATAGGAAACAGAACGACGACAATTTGTTTATTTGAATGCGAATTTAAATATTAAAAATATATGTTTTTAATATGTAAGAAAAACTCTAGTCGTATCTGCATGACCAAGAGTTACCATTCAGTTTAATCATCAAAGTCTTAGGACATTTATAATAGCTATATTGTCAGACTTTCCCCTGCAACTTGATAAGCCTTATTTTCCACACAAATTGAATTGAGATTCTGTGAGATTAAAAACAATATATCACAGTCGTATGAGTATATTTAATAACTTTTCATTAAAAACTTTCAATGTATGCGACGATCAGAAACGCGAATAAAGTGCTAAACAGCCAAATTAAAGCTAAAATACAATTTGACTAAATTCTTTATAAGGTCTTATAATTAATTTTAGCTTCCCAACAGCGCCTTTTCGTAGGGGAGGGGGGCAACCGCAACGGAGAGCCGAAAACATGGCCAAGATTAGAAATTAAAGAAAAAATAGGTTTTAATTTTTGTAACCTTAAAGCCATTTTAGTTATTTATTTTGACTCTGGAATCGTCATATTTTTTAGTTTTTATTTGTGAAACACTTAAATAATTATTTTTTGAAAAACAAATTGATTTAAAATTTCAATAAATTAATATGTATATCAATAAAATCTTAATGTCCCAAAAACAGTACGGCTTGCATCAAATAATCATGATCAATTTTTTTCATCAAAATGGGGTCTATGGATTACATTTTTAAACAGCAAGGTCAGGCTTTTTGGCTGTTAGGGTATTTAATAGCCGTGCACTCCCAACTGGGGTACTCTTACTTGTTTTTTATATTTGGCATAATTTTAACATTTACAAGCCATTAAACACATTTTATTGCTTTTATATTTCGCTGGCTGCTTTACGGCTGCCATGCAGGAGATTTTCTCGGTGTACGTCCTTTAACTTTGTTGCCTGCTGCAGTCCTTTGGCATTGAACGTACTCATGTGAGTCCTGCTCCTTATGATGGTGAAGACGTTGATTTATTTGACTGCTGTTTATATTATGCACTCAATATCCACACATATTTTACGCTCAAATATCAAAAAATGCCGCAATCATTTTGGCTTACAAATTTTGCTTAACTACCTCAGTTAAATGTGTTACTT
The DNA here is from genome assembly GCF_004354385.1 of Drosophila innubila. NCBI lineage: Eukaryota > Metazoa > Arthropoda > Insecta > Diptera > Drosophilidae > Drosophila > Drosophila innubila. Next base: position 350,459 of record NW_022995376.1, read on the forward strand.
GGCAAAAATTTTTGTCTGGTATTTAAAGCCTACCCAATTCTTCATTTTCGTTGGGAAAATCGCATCCAAATTTCAACTGATTGCACATTAGAAACTTTGTAAAAGTACAAATTTTATGCGTTATTCCATATTTTTGTAACGATTTTTGATTAGATTTTTTTCTCTAGACTTTACACAAAAGTTTACAAAATTATTTGATCACCGATTTTAAGAAAAAATACAATTAAATTTTTAAAAATAAAAAACAAGGATATAAAAAAACGACAAGTTACAGTGAAAAAAAAACTGGATTGTTTCAGACATCTGGAAATTCAGATATTTACATAAGTATACTTGAGTGCCAGTGGCTCACTTGTTTATATGTAGGCTTTAGTATAGGGTTAAAAGCTTCAAGTAAACACGTCATAAATATTGTCAAACAAAAATGTGTACGTGCCACCCCGAAGAGGTAACTTGCCTCAGTGTTTGCATAGAATATTACGAGTAACCATGCGGTGTTGAAGTGCAGATGAATTGTATACTCACATTAACATTCACGAGCACAAATATAAAAAAAAATAGTCCAATAAATTTCTAAATATAGCCTTGTACATAATATGAGCACATTCCTTTCAAGCGTTCCAAATAAACTTATAGATTATCCCAAAAGTGAATTTAAATCATTTGTAATTTTTGCCTAAACCCTCTCGACACCAGTGTTTTTTATCTTTGTCGAATCACAGCAATTTTGGAACTTTAAATGGTGTTCGCACTTAGGCCTGTGCACCAGAAACATTTTTAACAATGACTTGATGTCCGCTTTGGCGGCCATTATGTAGAACATTTTTTGCTCCGGCTGGTAAAAAAAAGTCGTTGCGCTCACTCAGCTTAAAAATGTTTGTCATTTAGGCACTCAAACTACATCAGAGGCAACAATAGCATGTGGACACTATTTTGGATGGACGTAGCTAGCGTCTCTCTCTTATGGCATCGAGATACGAGAATGTCGTCCATGAACTGAGATGTGGATACTGCGTAGGGTATATGTTGACTATGACTGTACCGCTCGACTGGTCGACCGGTCGTCGCCAGACAGGCACACAGGCAAACTCATCAACATTCAACGTTATTGTCACTGAAAAATACACACAATTATCGTTACAAATTGCTGTTAGCTCTCACTCGCGTTTGGTCCTCCCAGTACGAGTACACTCAGAATAATAATCAAGATTTCTGTACTTTAACAGGGGACATTCATTTTGAAACTTCGAATAAAAGTCATATAATAATAAGACATCTTAAAACTAATTTAAATTTATTATAAAGTTAGATACATTTTAAATTTTTAGTACACAGCAAACTTGAAATGTACAGAGCAAAACGGTAAATTCAAGTACGATCGAAAATAATTTTAGGATAGAATATTTTTCAAAGTGTACCATAGCAGTCCAGTACCAGAGAGAAGCTGTCGTTACCATTTTTGCTCGTCTTACTATTGGTCAAATGGGAGAAGAATGGGTAAGCCCACGGTTTGGTTTTGGTGTCAATGGAAAGTGCTATTGAAAGTGTGATGGTATGTCGACGAACACACAACATACAGACAAGACAACAAAGGAAAAAATATATACATGTACTCACATATATGTATGTCTGTCGGAAGTCGCCTTCAAGCCATGCGGATTGTCCATTGTTGTTGCCAAGGTTGAACACTGCAATGGATTTGACAATTGAAAATTAGAAAAGAGATAGACCAAGAGTGAGAAAATAAGTTGAATTGGCGAGTGTGTACTACATGTAGTTAACGTAGTGCTTAAAAATTACGATCTATCAGTTATATCCAACTCAACATAGTATCTGATTTTATGACTAATGCATTCTATTACTAGCACTCAGCAGAACCCTATTATTCAAAGTGATTTGTCTTCGATGTACAAGTATGCATTTAAATACATATTTTCATGATGGCCGACTTTAAACAGTTTGAATCTATACATATTAATACAAATTTCATACCTAAAATATTTGAGTAAGAAAAAGAAAAAACGTGAATGAAAAAAACATGAACAAAATTTTCCGTTGTCGTACAAGCAAAATTTTCCACGTACAGTATATCTAGGATACATAGATCTGACATAATCTTTTACAAATCATGCTTGTTAATTGGGTATGCTTTTTTTCTTTGCAATGTCCAATCTGTGTGTCATCTTTTAATTATAGCGACTCGAATGTTATCAATGTCTGTACTTTATTTCGATCTCATAATTTGTAAGCTGTGTGCGCTATTTTCTTCGCTGTCACTTAGTCACTCTATCTTCATTGACGCCCCAACAAACCCACTTACCCAGGGCTCTCCATCTATTTCAGAAACTCAAAAAGCAAAACTAATTTCTGTTGCTGACAACCATTTAAATTCAATTTGTTTGCTTTCCGTGCAACAATAGGATTCATCCAGCATCTAGAACCGAATGCGAGGATGCGACTCGTAGTAAAAATTGCCGATTATCGCGACCATTTCGATAGGAAAGTGCTAGTAAGGCAAACTAAAAACAAATGTGCGAAACAGGCTGAAGGTGGCGCGGCAGACCCTTTAGAGTATATATATTTTTAATCAGCATCAATAGCCGAGTCAATATAGCAAAGAACGTGCGTCCGATTTTCTGTATGAGCACGTATATCTGAGAGACTAGAGACACGAAACTTGGTATGTAGGTTCCTCGATATTTCAGGCAGATCAAGTTAATTTTATTTGGATCGGACAATATAGCTCCCATAGGAACAATCGGTCGAAAATCAAGTTTTATTATGAAAAAGTTTCACATATTTTAGATATCTTAAGCAAACTGACAGTATACATTTAATTTGGTATGTCCACTATATCGTAGGACCGATCCGTAGAGAATCAAGTTTTAGTATAAAAAACATTTTAGTTTTGGTCCTATAGATCCTGACCAAGTTTGTTTTTTTTCCTAGATAATGATGGTGCTAAACAAATATTAAATACATCACCATCATAACTCCGTCCTAAACTATTTTAAAAAAGGCTTATGTACTCTTGTATATTTAGGTTTAAACTGGTCGTATATTGCAGATGCCCGCCAAAGGAACTAGAAAATGAAAAACAAACATATTCACTTTACTTGGATGATGTTTTAAACATCAATGACAACAACAGCAACAAAGGTCTCTTGGCTTTCCTTCATACAGCTGCCGTCAGCTGCTGTTTGAATGACGACCTGAATGATTGAAAGAATGACTGGTCACAGGCTGACTGGCTGACTAGCTGAGTGGTCCTTGTGCTCACTGTGATAGCTTACTGCCTGTTTGACTTGGTTTTTTTTCCCAAAATGCGATGTGGATAATGTTTCTCCTCGAAAGCATATGGCCTTATTTATGCTTGCCAAAAGCCAAAAGCTAAGGGCGGTGGCCATATTTGCTTAAAGCAACAAAAAAAAAAAACAACAACCTAATGTCTTTTGTGTATGTATGTAAGTGTGTAAAATATGTGTATGACTGTTGCTATGCGACTTTTCCGCCTCTGTTCTGTCTTCCTCTCTAATTGTTGCTGCAAAGTATACATACTTATATTTTCCGAATCTGTATTTTTTCTCATTTGTTCCTTTTTTGTGCTGACAAGCAACTCGGCGCCATTAGAAAGCGGCGTTAAAATGAGTCTGCCGAGCAGAGCAAAGCACACAAAAAGGACAAATTACAATTCACATTGCAATGCTTAACACGTTTCCGTAATTTAATCAAGGACATGTGAATTATTTATTTACAAATTCTACTACTAAAGAATTAATTAAAAATTCTGAAACTGTGAACAATTGTAAAACACTGCATTCGACAGTGCATCGACTACGAGATACCCTGTGCTTTTAAGCTACCTATGGAACTAAATCAACATCGCGTAAACCACAACTATCGACTAGTTGGCAATGCGGCATTTCACCAGATCTCTCATATTGGGTACAAATTAATAAATTGAAAGTATTTAAAAACAAACTATTTCAAATACAAGCTCTAGCCAAATTGGACAACATTTTTTACTTGTAAAGTTGCTAGCTTTAAATCTCAAGTTTCTCCCTCACTTTTAAACAACGCTTTATATCATAAATAGTATAAAACAAAACATTTAATTTGATTCTGAAACGTTTAATTTTTCTGTAAAAAATCATGTCAGATTCAAGAACATTTCGGACTAGTAAAGTTGCTAGGTCAAAGGTTCGACCAACTTCAAAGTTTAATAACTTTGTCAAAACCAGACCGATTTTCAAGCGGAATTTTATTTTGTTCATGGTTTAGCTTCTTATTCCATGCTGCATTCAAAATAAATTTATTTCGAAAAAAAAAAATTTATTTTGTTTTCGATTTTAATGCTAAGGGTCCCCCCTTTGAAATTTTGAAAATTCAAAATTTTAATTCTCAAGTTTTCACTTTTAATCAACTTCTTATATCGTAATTAGTATATAACAACACTTTAAACTTGATTCTGAGACCTTTCATTTTTCTGTAAAAAATCATGTAAAAACTAAGAAATATTTTAACTTGTAAAGTTGTGAGGTCGGAGGATTGACTAACTTTGAACAGTCATAACTATGGCAAAACTTCACTGATTTTTAAGCGGAATGTCATTTTGAACATGTTTTGGACTCTAAATTCATTCTGCAAATTTTTTTTATTTAGAAAAGTTTATATTTTGCGTTCATAGCCATGGTACATCTCAAGTTTTCAGTTTTAATCAACTCCTTATATCGTCTTTGACAGCTAGTGTAAGACTGTACTAATCTATAAAAATATGAGTCTTTGAACAAAAAACAATGAGGCATAAAATCACAAAGACACGTTAAAGGATTTGTGTACTTTTCTGAATAATCTATGTGTTATAATGCTGCAAAGCTTACATATTGTATTTTGATTGGATGTAATGTGTAAAGTTTAGTTCTTTAGTTTGTTCAACTTAACATGTACGCTAGTACTTGACATGGTCAACCGACTTTTTGAGTTTTAAATTTACAAGTCTTATAGACTTGTAGCATACGTAATTATTTTAACTGCGCTGCCTAACACATTAAGACCAGCGCAAAACTTTGTAATTAAAACTGAAAAGTGAATCGCACTTTTTACTTGAAAGCCAAAGAATAGAAAAGAATGGCCCGCTAAGTGCAGCTGACAACAATTGGGCAAAAGGCTCTGTAACTAAGACAAAAGGCTCCGAAATTATTCAACAAGCGACGACGCCTTCTGCCAGGACTGCTCGCTTTTGTGTTTTAATAAGTTTTGAATTTGCCAACAACTGCAAGCCTGTTCTTCGTTATTCTTTTCTTTATATTATTTAATATTCCGTGTTAGCTGCCACGAAAGAAAAGAAGCTGAAACCAATAATTAATGCTGCATTTCTTGCATTTCCTGGCACAAAAAAAAGTATTTAAAAAAATGTTCAATGCACACTTGACGTAACTTAAACTCTAGTCTATTTTGATTTTCTTTAATATTTCACTACTGTATTATTTAATGTAATATTACGTGTAGGGTTTATAGCAATTCGGACAAATTTATCATGTTTAATTTCAATCTGCTATTTTAAAGTTGTAGTTCCCAATCTTATTTTTGTCGATTTTAACGCCTAAAAAAAATTAAATTGAAGGTATTAGCAAAAGATAGTTGTGGTGCAAATACTCGATTGAATAAGTATCTTCTTTTATTAAGATTTGCACTTAAACTGCAACTCGCATTGAGGCTGAGACAAACTCTGAGGCGAATTCACATTACACGATTGTGCACTTTGCATGCATTATATTTACAGATAGAATTAAGTTTAGGGTGCATCGATTTTTTTTACATAAAATGTTGACCAAAAATGTAAGCTCGATGTTCAATAATTATTTAATAGACTTTTCAAATGTTTTCCTTTATCAAATATTTATTTAAAAAGTAATTCGTAAAGTTGATCAGAGAAGCGCACACAGCTATATAAATATTAATATACTTATAATTATATAAGTATATTGAAAACTTAAGAAATTTGCAAAGCATTCCTTATTTGTAGTGCACTTTGATGTTATTCGAAACTCTCGTCAATTTTAAAGCAGCCAGCTAGAAGTTCCTCAATATTTACCAAAAGGCAACCTCCCAGTCTATTTAGTTTTGGCAATACACATTTCTGTAGGTTCGTTGTTTGCCAACTATGTTAAATATTTAACTTGTGAATTTCAAAGTAACGTCGTCAACTCGTCAAATCACAGCAGAGCAAAACACCTGGCGGCATATCGGATTGCGTACGTACTAATTTAATATTTTAGGGTTCATTTTTAGTTTGTTACAAACACTTTCAGACACACACACACTCACACACACACAAAACTTTGGGCCTCGTCGCTCATGTGTTGCCACCACAATTTGTTTACTTAGTCGGTTTTTGTGCACGCAGTCGAGCATCCAAAATTGAATTTTAACTTTGTTAACCGCCACACAGCCAAAAAAAAAAAAAAAGAGAAAGGAAAAAATAGAGGAAAATAGCCTCTCTACCGCCTATCATCATGTGACTGACGAATTCGTTCCTCCATTTTCCCGCACTCTCTCCCTCGCTCTGCAAATCAACTTATTTTTTTGTATCGTTGTGTGGTAAGCGCCGTGATAGCGTTGATAACGTTATCCATTAGCCAACTCTCACATCGGAGGTTGGGCGTGGTTTTTGGTACTTTGACTCTATACTAAGCCTGTCGAACGGATGTTGCAAAGAAATTCAGCTAGTTTTGAAGTAAAGTGCTTAACAATCCTCATGCTGCAGTTTTCTTCTAATTTTATTTATTTTTATTGTGGTTTTTTTTTTTGCTGACTTCCAAACGATTTTTAAACGCAATCTGCTAAGTGCTTTTTGGTAACCGCGACTTTGAGTGGGGCTCGGCCTGTCCTCAATTAAATACCCGGAACCATCACCCACTTTGAAAGACTAGAGCTTTAAGTAAAATTACATTAAAGTTGCACTTAAATGAAAAACAATATTAACGATCCTTTAATTTTTTATGTAACCAAACTTCAAATAAAAAAAGTAATAAATACATTTTATTGCCACAATTTTCGAACTTTCCCGCAATGGTAGCTGCATCTTCAAGAACAAGAATTCGCTGCTGCATTCAATGAATTTTCGGCCATAATAAATTAAATGTGGCAGCTTTTGCCTTGCAGCTTTTACTGGCAGCTCGAAGAAACTAAATTTTGTCCTCAACAATCGCTGGCAATGTTCAGAAAACGCGAAATTTATTTATATTGTTTGCCAACATTTTCTTAAAACACAATAAATTTAAGTTTTATTATACTCTGGAAGCATATAGGCAGGAAAAAGGGTGTAAACAAGTCGATCACACTCAACTAGAATCTTGATACTATATTATTGTATGTACATATATTTGAGAATATGAATTACCATACAAATATATACAATATATCTGTCAAATATTGGTTTATCACATACAACTATGATATGATAATGATTTGGGCTTAACAAATATCAGTCAGTCAGTCAGGACAAACAGTTTTATCTAACTTAAGCTTAAAGACAACGAAACTCATGTTTCTGTTTTCTGACATTTATGAAATATGGAAAATGGACAAACTGTATATGAAGGAAAAAATGCGTTGGTTTGTCAAGTGACTGCCAATAATAATGAGCAAAGATTTCTGTCGCCGAGTATAATATCTTGAAATATGCAATTTAAGCGTAGATAAAGAAATGAACTAGTGAAACATCAAGTGAATTTTGTTTTTGTTTTCCTGTGAGAATATTTTAGGCCGTGCCGGATGTATAAGTATTTGTGAGAGTTTCTGCAAAATTTTCATCTTCGTCTTATGTATGCCAACGCTCAGTTCATTGTTACAATTTCATTTCAAGTATATTGGGTTTCAGACATAGTCGTCGTCGATGTTCTCAGAGCATTTGTTGTGTGAGTTACATGCTATCAAGAATTTAGCGCAAAGGTCACGTACATTGTTTGAAGGAAGGGTTAAGGACTCTTGTGTGATTTCATCATCTGAAAAGTTGCCACTGCCGGAGAGAATAAGCAACAAAATTTGTGTCGATTGAAAATAAAAAGCTTACGATCTTAGAATCTTATATCGATTTTACATACATACATACGTATTTAATCTTAATTAATGGTGAGTCTATTAAGAGCTGTCGATTTTGTTACTGGAGAAATAAAGTTCAAGATGATGGTGCTCATTTTGAATGCATTTCCTATACTTCTGCAAAACTTAGTGAAGATCCAAAATTTATCCAACCATATTAACCATATCATTTCGTTGATCGATTATGCGAATTTTTTTATTAATCCAAACAAATACTTGGCAAATATTTATTTAATTTCTATAAAAACTATTAGCAACTATTTCAAAATAAGAAAAAATTTTCAAAACCATAAAAGGTATTCTTTTAAATAGATTTTCTAAAAATAAATTTTTATTTATTTATTGACCAACTGAATGTCTGAATGGTTATTCCAAAATGTGTTAGGGCACCTTAAAATCAAGCACTTTAAAGCTGTGGCTAACACTTCGGCTTCTGACCTCTTTTTTTACAGACGCTGACTAGAAAAATGCCATTGGCTTTGTTTTGAACGGAAAGTAATCATGCTGCCAATATTTTCTTCTTGTTTAATCGACGCTAATCCTTGGTGTACACAATACGAGGAAAATACAGCCGCAGCCTACACCAGGATACATACTCGTATACTTGTAGTTGTTCGGCCACAGGATTGCCATTGCACATTGTGCCCACATCTTTTGTTTAACTAAAGAATTTAAGTTTTTGTTTGGCTTTTCATTCATTTCAGCGTCGGCTGACGACGTTTGTTTGTCATTCGCCCATTGTGTCTGCCCTGTAAGTGTGTGTATATGTGTTGTGTACATACATACATATGTATGTATGTGTGTGTGCATATAAAAGCACTGTATATTAAAATCAATGTTTCGCTTTGCACATTGCATTGTTTACCGTTTTTTTATTATTAATAATCGTGCGTAGACTGCAAATTCTCTATTTTTCCTCATTGATTTTTCCGCCTTCCGCTCCCACGTGAAATCCTTAATTTCCAGATACCTTTCTATAAATCCCTGACCTACAACTAATTACTTATCATAACACCTCGTAAAGAAGTTAAATATGCAACAAGCATTTTTCAAAATTTATATTTCAGCTGAAATCCAATTATTTGGCGTAACGTTAATATATTTTTGATAAACTGGGACACATAAGCTGAAGCTAAAATATAGAAATAATCAGAAAAAGCAACTGCTATTGATCAAATTATTGATCAAATTTTAACTATTGCATATGTTCCCTGGGCGTAAAATAGAATTTGTTAAACTAAAATCCGCTTACTTTTTTTTTCAATGCATGTTATTTTAATAAATGCATCATCAAGAAAAACAAAAACAAGGCAAGCAGAAAATAATAAGTTTAAGATAAAACTTTAGAAACTATTGGAGGATTAGGCAGGAAGTATGTGACTTCAACGATGACGACGAGTGGAAAATGTCACTTTAGCAGACATACGCGTAAGTAAGTTGATATGGGCTCCAAAAGACTTATAGAACTGACGAGGGTGTAACTTTGTATGTATGTATGTTTGTAAAACACCAGTAATAGGGTGGGTAAAGAAAATCTCCCCCGTCACCCTCGAGATGAGTGATGAGAAATGGAAAATAGTTTCAGCTGATGTGACAAGTATTAAAGGATTTCTTACTTACAAGAGCACAACCAAGGAGAGAGAGAATGAAAGTTTAACGGTTTGCTCCTTTTCCCAAGTTAAGATTAACATCATTTTTAGTCAATATCAACATTCTTTTCGCCTTGACATCCTTTACAATCGCACGTTTATTGTATAATATCTTTTCAAATAAGTCGAGAGAAAATTGAGAAAAATTATAGAATAAAAAATATTAAATAAACAATAAAAGATCAATTTTCTAGCTTATTTCTTAAATTGTAGCACCCACATTTGTGGCTTGTCTGTTAATAATACTGATTCACTTTGGCAACATTAAATACTTATTGCAATCGCTTAAGAGTAAAAGATCTATATTTTCATAGCTTTAACAAGTACATTCAAGAAATTTCAAATGCGCTATGCACATATATTTTAATTTTCCTATGTTGTGCCAGTCATCTCTCCCATTTTGTCACAAGAGACAATATATTGGCCCATAAATTGCCACTTGGCATTCAGAATAAATACCATTTCATGCGTTGACCCATTTAATATGTTGTCCGGAAACATTTTGTTGTTGTCACTACCCCTTGCACCGCTTTCCACCAACTTCCCCGAAGCTAATTACAATGGCGTTGTGGGCGTTAGTTCACTGAAAATAACTGCATGTGTTGACCTTTTTCAAATGCCCCCGAAATAGATTACGGCGACAAATCTAACAGTAACTCCAAATGTGCAACATGGCGCTTACGAAGCCATGAACATAAATTCCAGTTTCAATTTCCGGTTTCTGTTTTATATTTTATCCAAGTACTAAGGCAACAACTCATCCTTCTAACTATTTCTATGATTTTTCAATGCTGTTGTTGATTTTTGCGTCATTATAGTATTCTCTATTTCATTGATATCGTTTAAATCAACTGTCCTAAATTAAAAATAATTTACATAATACTGGTATTCAATCGAATATAAAGGGTACAATATTATATTAAATTAAAACTCAATACGCTAAATATAGTTGCATTTCCTGTTTAGGAACAGCCCAAGTTTTCTAAGCAATATAATAGTCGCTGATATCCAGCACTTAAGTGGGGAAAAATTCAGTCAACAATCATTTATTTATACCCAATTTAAGTTCGTCAAAAAGATTGAGAATGTACTCGGTATTTATTGTTGTTACTTTTTAAATTGTTATAGTTTACTATGGTATGAGCAACAATTTATTGTCTTGCTGGTTTATTTTGTAGTCTTGTTGACTTTTCGAATGTCATTGACTTATTATTTACTTCTGTTTGTAAATATAATATTTCTTGATTACAGCGTTATTCTCTGTTACTGCTAATTGCAATCGTTTTGTACTCATTGTTCGTACGTTTTGATAAATGCCTTGGGAATTGACTAAAATAATGGCTGCATGCAGATGTGATTAAAGTAACGCTAAGTGAATTATAATATTTATGATGCAAGTTCAATCTGAGAATCGCGTTTAAAATCAAAATCTAAAACATTTAAAACAAAACTCAATTTATCGATCAATCGGCAAATAATACATGAGTTGCATACACATAACAAGTTTTCCAAAACACTTTGTTGAACACGTGTTAAGGGGAAAGTGAGGGAAAAATGAACAATGATAGAAAAAAGAAGAATTTTCCAATTTAGATGCTAAATTTAATTATTGGTTAATAAAAAATCATCTTTTGTGTTGCTGTCTTTATATGCATGTGCAATTCCTTTAACCCTTTTAAATGGTAAAGCAAGTTTAATTCAATTTCAAAACACCCGAAAAGCTGTAACCACTTAAGATTGTACTTGTTGTTTCAGTCGAAAAAAATATGCTTTATTTTCAAGTGCTCATCTGAGCGAACACAGCGCGAGGGACTGGCAAGCCAGTTCTTTCAATTTAGCTATTTTATAGCTATTTTTGGTTATTTCAGCAACCCCGTCGATAAAAATATTTAAAAAAAAAAATTGCGTCTATCTATACTCTGGTTTATTAACATCTCAAATTAATGTTAAATTCATCTTATTGAATAAATTAAACTGATTAGTGAATTGTGTGTTACTGAATTAAATACAAA